>NC_045543.1:2804724-2992224 GCF_009769535.1 Thamnophis elegans | reverse complement strand
GGGTTAGGTTCAGGATTAGGTTCAGGGTTAGGTTTAGGGTTAGGTTTAGGGTTAGGGTTAGGGTTAGCGTTAGTGTTAGCCTTAGCGTTAGAACTCGCGGTTATTACTTGTTCATTGAAGGCCCGCTTTTGTCTGCGCGCTGTTGTCGACGCGCTTCTGCGCTTATTCGTCGGTGCAATTTAGAACTCACAGTTTTCTCACTGCGGTTTTGTTGGTGTGCTTTTGTCGAGCGTGCATTTGTCAGTGAACACCCCTCCCCCAACTGGTTCTCTGGGCAGCGCCATAAGTGCTGGCATCTTGGTTTTTTTTTGCTTTTGCACATGCACAGGACTATTTTTTATTGCACTGAGCATGTGTGTGGGCATGCATCGTGCCCACGATCAAACTGGCAGTAGTGCCTGCTGGAACCCCACTACTGTTGGGGGGTAGGTGTTGCCAGGGTGGACATAGCCAGCTGGATGTCACTCATATCGGGCCCCCCTGTGGTGGTCTGAGCACTCTGCCACAGAAAACAGGTCCCAGAGCTCTGTTTTCGGCTGTGATGGCATCCTGCAATCCTCTGCCAGTGAATACAGAGTTCTGGAGGGCTGCGAGGTGGCGCAGTGATTAGGGTGCAGTACTACAGGCCACTTCAGCTGACTGTTATCTGCAGTTCAGCAGTTCTAATCTCACCGGCTCAAGGTTGACTCAGCCTTCCATCCTTCCAAGGTGGGTGAAATGAGGACCCGGATTGTTGTTGGGGACAATATGCTGACTCTGTAAACCGCTTAGAAAGGGCTGAAAGCCCTATGAAGCGGTATATAAGTCTAACTGCTATTGCTTGTGGCCGTCCCGACTTCATTTTCACTGACAGAGGCACCATGGGCCAGTCCTTTGCTGTTTCCTACGGGCCAGATCGAAGCACTCCACAGGCCAGATGTAACCCCTGGGCCTTGAGTTTGACACCATTGCTCTAAATTATATAGGACTGAACTAAGGAGCCCCTCTCCTGTTCTGCATCCAACTGGGCATGAATAGGTGCAGGAGAGGCACTGACAAAAATGCCCCAACTTAGCAGAAACTCTCTGCCGAGAGACTTTCCGGGAGCCGAGGTGGCGCAGTGGTTAAATGCAGTACTGCAGGCCACTTCAGCTGACTGTTATCTGCAGTTCGGCTGTTCAAATCTCACCGGCTCAAGGTTGACTCAGCCTTCCATCCTTCCGAGGTGGGTGAAATGAGGACCCAGACTGTGGGGGCGATATGCTGACTCTGTAAGCCGCTTAGAGAGGGCTGAAAGCGGTATATAAGTCTAACTGCTATTGCTATATATTGCTATATCTGCAAGGCTTGGCACCCCTCTCTCCTGATGCGTTTCCTTTAGAGGAGCAGCCAAGGGAACTCTCTTCAGTGAGGCTTTTAACTGTTAATTAATGCTTTTAACTTACACCTGCCCTTTTCATTTCCTAAGCACGCTATTGATTATTTTCCCCTTTCGCTGCTTAAATTGAGGGAAAAAGTAGCGTTTAAATCAAAGAAATGAATAACGCCATTAAAGCCTGAACACACTAATATATCTAGCAGTGACCTTTTTTTTTTTTAGAAATGGGTACCACTGCATGATTTTAAGATTTAAAATTATTTCATATTCTCATACTCTAATAAGCCCCGAGGTCTCTTGCAAGAGCACTCCAGCTTGTGAGATTTGGTAGTCCCTGGGGTTTCCAGACACTAAAAAAAGAAATGTTAATTGTTTACGTGTTATTTTGAAATTGATTAGGGCTGTAGTGCCTCTGGACCAATACAAGGAGAAAATCAAAAGTGGGTTTTCCCCGTTGTGAGAAATCTATCACAAAGAATCTTTCTTGGAAGCAGTACCAACCTTTTTTTTTTCTTTTAAAAAATCCAATCATGAAGAGTTGATTTACAACAGTTTAAGTCAGTGTTTCTCAACCTTGGCAACTTGAAGATGTCTGGACTTCAACTCCCAGAATTCCCCAGCCAGCGAATGCCAGCGGACATCTTCAAGTTGCCAAGGTTGAGAAACACTGGTTTAAGTATTTTCCCATGAATTACTTTCCCCTTAGTATATTTTATTACACGTTTTATTATGCATTGGCATATAATGCTACCTTAGTTTCCAATATTTAGATATTTGTGGTAGAATTTTCAAACCTGAAAAAAAAATGTGTTTTTTTTTGGGGGGGGGGGGGTTGGGGGTTGTAGAAGAGAGGCTGAGAATATATGTACTTGTGCCTATTAACAGTGTTTCTTTCAGCAACAAATTGTAATAGTGGTACCAGACCATTTGGTGGTGCAGATTAATGTTAATTTTCATGCTTTTTAAATTGGTGTTCAATGGCTTCGTTGCTAGGACAGAAATATCAAGCCCCCCATTTTTCATAACAAGGAAGAAAAGACATTTTGCCTTTCCTTTCCCCTTCCCTTCCTTTCTCCTTCCCTTCCCTTCCCTTCCCCTTCCCTTCCCTTCCTTTCTCCTTTCCTTTCCTTTCCTTTCCTTTCCTTCCTTTCCCTTCAATTCCTTTCCTCATTTCCTTCCCTTCAATTCCTTTTCTTTTCTTTCTCCTTTCCTTCATTCCCTTCCTTTTCCTTCCCTTCCCTTCCTTTCCCTTCTCTTCTCTTCCCTTCAATTCCTTTCCTTTCTCCTTTCTTTTCCTTTCCTTCCCTTCCTTTCCCTTCCCTTCCCTTCCTTTCCCTTCAATTCCTTTTCTTTCTCCTTTCCTTCATTCCCTTCCTTTCCCTTCTCTTCCTTTCCTTTTCTTCCTTTCTCCTTTCCTTTCTCCTTTCCTTCCCCTTCTCTAGATTTTAATAGTACAATACAGACTCTGCCACAAAGCTATTCAAAACCAGATCTATAGCAAAGGGTATTGTTATTTCACATGAACTGTGAAACTATCATGTAACAAGTCTATTTTTTTCACAATCTGTCTCTCTTCCACCACCCCAACTACTACTACTACTACTACTACTACTACTACTACTACTACTACTACTACTACTATTTCTTCTCCTCCTCCTCCTCCTCCTCCTCCTCCTCCTCCTCCTCCTCCTCCTCCTCCTCCTCCTCCTCCTCCTCCTCCTCCTCCTCCTCCTCTTCTTCTTCTTCTTCTTCTTCTTCTTCTTCTTCTTCTTCTTCTTCTTCTTCTTCTTCTTCTTTTATATTCAAAGAGGGGTTCTGGAGAAGTCTTCCCCTGTCTCCAGCTTGCAGAATCTCATAAAACGAGGCAATTGAAATTCTCCAGGCACTGCTTGGCTTTAGGATGTAAATAATGTTCAGACACCAGTTTCCAGAAGCTCCGTAAAAGCATTAAAATTGCAGCTTAAAACTGTTCACTGGGCAGAGGTGCTGGAGAGCGGGGGAGGGAAAGAGATGGAAAAAGGAGAGAGGGAAATCAAAATGCAATTCAAGGAAAAGATGAATGTTATTTCTACCTGCAAGTTCTCACTTGTAAAGCTTCCTGCCTGCACTACAAGCTTAAGCTCGCCTGAGCTCTTCCCCAATGAGGATTTATGTTCCAATTTACCACCCATTGGCCAAATCTTATAGATTCTCAGAAGACCGGCCATCACTCAGGAATGCAGGCAGGTGTGGGCCTAATGTTAACATCTCAGCAGTCTACAGAAGGGTCAGAGTCATCTGTAACCCAGTAGACTATGCAAAGTCAGAATCATTGGCACCCAGGAAGGCTGTCCACAGAGCAAGCAAGGAGGGATGAAAGACAAAGAAGACTGAGAGGAAGGAAGGAAGGAAGGAAGGAAGGAAGGGAGGGAGGGAGGGAGGGAGGGAGGGAGGGAGGAAGGAAGGAAGGAAGGAAGGAAGGAAGGAAGGAAGGAAGGAAGGAAGGAAGGAAAACTGATGTCAAGAACAGCCTAGCAGCTGAGATAAACAAAACATTAGATCAGTGTTTCTCAACCTTGACAACTTGAAGATGTCCGGACTTCAACTCCCAGAATACCCCAGCCAGCATTCGCTGGCTGGGGAATTCTGGGAGTTGAAGTCCGGACATCTTCAAGTTGCCAAGGTTGAGAAACACTGCATTAGATGTCTGGATGCTGAGACACACAGCTGAGACCAGAACAGGATCCAAGAGTGCATGCAATTGCTCACCTCACGCTGTATATCGTGTGTGATAGGTTCATCCTCCTGCCGTTTGTGTTCTTCCAACCCTTCTAAGAGAAGGGGAGCGAGAAAGATCACGTACGCTGAAAGAACGGCATACACACTTTGCAATATTTATGTCTCGCATCAAGTGTGCATGAAGCTTGTAGAGCCCGTTCTGGCCCTTTACTCAGGATGGAAATGAGTAGGAAATGGAAATTTAGGGTCAACCTTAACGTCTCAACCGCTAGGTCAAGATACAAGTATGAGAAACAATGATTCAAGGAGCGATCAAATCCAATCCCTCTGTTACATTTGCTGGCGAGGGCAACGGAAGACTGTATTAGGGTTTGATAAAATATTCATACTTGTATACTCTATGTGTTGGCTAGTTCATACATTATTCATACACTGCATTGCACAGTAATGTTACCTCATACATTACCACACAACTATGAGTTCTCTACCATTCAGAGATTACAGTCAAGGGAAAACAAAAATAAGATTATTTTTTTAAAAAAGGCAATCATGATCAGAGTACGGTGAGGTCTCCTATTCAATGGTGTTTGGTCATAGAGTGGGAAGGGATTTCAAAGATCATCCAGTCCAACCCTTGGTGTTTCAGGACATCTGTTCCTAAAACTTCCCTCTTGGGTCATCTAGCCTCTATTCAATAATCTCTTGCAATGTTGGAAAGAAATGTTAACAGTAGTAGACAGAAAGCTGTTTCCCATGTAGTCACAACCTTTGAACAAAATAAGACATAGTTGGGTTGCTGCCAATGAACTATTATAATGCAGATAAAATTTAATGCTTCCTTGGCCTTCTGAGATAGCTTATAATATTCTTTACGAGCTCAGTGCTATAGTTTCATCTTTAGAGTCCACTCCTTCTGACTACAGCAATGCTCCCCAACATGTATCTGGATGGAATAAAGAATTCTCTCTCCCTTTCTCTCTCTCCCTCCCTCCCTCCCTCCCTCTCTCTTTCTCTTTCTCTCTCTCTCTTTTTTTTTTGTTAGCAGGTTAGCAATTGAAGAACATATCTGGGATACTCCCATCCTGAATTAATTTTATCTCTAACCAAGTTGCTTCATAATTTTCTTCCAGAAATGCAATTTTTAAAGGAATGGACCAGCAGAAATGATGGCATTACATGACCTAGCCAGTGGTGAGATTTAATTTTTTTTACGACCAGTTCTGTGGGCATGGCTTGGCAGACGTGATGTGGCTTGAGGGGTGTGGCTTGGTGGGCATGGCAGGAGAAGGATACTCCCCATTCCTTCCCAATCAGCTGGGACTCAGGAGGCAGAGAATAAATGGGGGTGGAGCCAATTAAAGGTGGTATTTACCGGTTCTCCAAACTACTCAAAATTTCCACTACTGGTTCTCCAGTACTGGTCAGAACCTACTGAATGCCACCTCTGGACCTAACCCCACTTAAATACAAATAATTCATTTTGCAAGATCACAATTACACCCAGTTGGTTTTATTCACAGTAGTTCTCTTCTATAAAGTTACCTGAACAAACAGCTGTAAAGCTGGTTATCAGGCGACACAAATATTCCGTTGCTCTGCATGCCTGAGAATGACTGTGAAAGTGTTGTGAGCATTGATTTTGCAATTACAAATAAGCTTTACTGAGCATATGAATTTGCAAATACGAAACTTACAAATAAGGAGAGTTGACTTTATTTATAAACTCCTGCACTGAGCGGATAACGGTGTAATGTGTGTATATTTCAAAACTATGTTTAGATGGATCTCGTTTAGCAGATTTATAATATACAGAAGGCTGCTCCCTCTGCTTCAAAATTATTTACACCAGCTTTAATCAACCTGGAGTTCTTCAGGAAACCAAGGTGGCTAGAGATGTAAGCATGCATAGAAGTGTGATTCTTGATAAAATTTATGCTGCTATCTCATACATCCAATACAATCTTATCAAATCTTGTACATAGCTTCTCAGAAGTAAGTTCTACTGAATGCAGTGGGACACACACACACACACACACACACAAACACACGTATGTATGTATGTATGTATGTATGTATAAATGTATCTATGTGGAGATTATCTATCTATCTATCTATCTATCTATCTATCTATCTATCTATCATCTATCTTTCTAGCTATCTAGCTATCTAGCTATCTAGCTATCTACCTATCATCTACCTACCTACCTACCTACCTACCTACCTATCTAGCTAGCTAGCTAGCTATCTTTCTATCTTTCTATCTTTCTATCTTTCTATCTTTCTACCTACCTACCTACCTACCTACCTACCTACCTACCTACCTACCTACCTACCTACCTACCTACCTACCTATCTATCTATCTATCTATCTATCTATCTATCTATCTATCTATCTATCTATCTATCTATCTATCATCTAGCATCTATCTAGCATCTATCTATCTATCTATCATCTATCTATCTATCTATCTATCTATCTATCTATCTATCTATCTATCTATCTATCATCTATCTTTCTAGCTATCTAGCTATCTAGCTATCTACCTATCATCTACCTATCTACCTATCTACCTATCTACCTATCTACCTACCTACCTACCTACCTACCTACCTACCTACCTACCTACCTACCTAGCTAGCTAGCTAGCTAGCTAGCTATCTTTCTATCTTTCTATCTTTCTATCTTTCTACCTACCTACCTACCTACCTACCTACCTACCTACCTACCTACCTATCTATCTATCTATCTATCTATCTATCTATCTATCTATCTATCTATCTATCTATCTATCATCTAGCATCTATCTAGCATCTATCTATCTATCATCTATCTATCTATCTATCTATCTATCTATCTATCTATCTATCTATCTATCTATCTATCTATCTATCTATCTATCTATCTATCATCTAGCATCTATCTAGCATCTATCTATCTATCTATCTATCTATCTATCTATCTATCTATCTATCTATCTATCTATCTATCTATCTATCATCTATCTATCTATCATCTATCTATCTATCTATCTATCTATCTATCTATCATCTATCTATCTATCTATCTATCTATCTATCTATCTATCTATCTATCTATCTATCTATCTATCTATCTGACTGGCTATAGGATTGCCTCATTCTTCAAGTATTCCTATGGGGAAAACAATAAGATTTGTGCTCACACTGCACAAGGCTTACAATCTTTTTTTTGAATTTCCTCATTTTCCTCCCCGCTCCCCTTTTCCTCTGTACCGTGTGTGTCCTTTTAAGATTGAAGGCAGAGGTTGCTTTGTTTTATTATTCTATAAGCCATTCTGGATACCTTAGGGGCTGAAGTGCAGGAAAGAAATGACTTAAATCAATAATAAATATTTTAAAGTCAATAAATTGTTCCATAAATAAAAATATATGTCATGATTTCACTCACTTTAATGAATCTCAGCTAGTGGTTGGGTTCTGTGGATATTCTGTTACATATAATTTACACATGGTGCTAGGGATTTAAGGCCGTGAGATCCATTATTATATTGTTTTATGGCAGGGAATTTCATGATCTCGATGTTTTTAATTTGTGTGTGTGTGTTTTGGGTTGATTGTAATTCCCAAATTTTGAGTAAAATTCTCCATATTTAAATGATTAATTCTACAATCCTATTTTGTATTTGGTGCTTTAGGTTTCTTACTCTTTACCCATTTTTAACAATGTACTATCCCAAATTACTGAAAGGACCTATAGTTAATTTTGCAGAAATTTTTGGGTGTAGTTATTTCCCATACGAACAGGAATGTTTAGTTCCTGGATCATTACCGTTGCAAGGCTAATTTTCCTCTGAACTTTTTGTTTACTCATTTTTACTTGAATCTCCAAAAGAGGAGAATATTCTGTATATAGCTCAAGGTGGAATTGTGGGATGTTTGGTGGTCTCTGAACTTGGGACAGTTATTTGAATCTATTTTTTTAAAGGAACAGTGAGGGAAAAAATTACAGTTTAAGGCAAACATAAATGATCATTTGCATTTGATGATGCCAAAGGCAAAAGGAAATTCATTCCATCGAAACCCTTCTCTGATCTTTAAAGATTCTGGCAATTACTTTATAGTTAAAGGAATTACCCCCAAGTTCTAGCAGGAAGCTCAGGAACACACAGGCAATATTTAGATCAGTGTTTCTCAACCTTGGCGACTTGAAGTCCTGTGGATTTCAATTCCCAGAATCCCCCAGCCAGCTATGCTGGCTGGGGGATTCTGGGAGTTGAAGTCCACAGGACTTCAAGTCACCAAGGTTGAGAAACACTGATTTAGATGATATAACTGATGATGATATGACAATTCAAACTGCACAATTGCGCAGCTAATACAGATACTCCTCAACCTATGTCCACAACTCAGCACAATATTTCTGTTGCTAAGTGAGACAGTTGCTAAGTGAGTTTTTATGGCCTTTCTTGCCACAGTTCTTAAGTGAATCACTGCAGTTGTTAACTTAGTCACACAGTTGTTAGGTGAATTGGGTTTCCCCATTGAATTTGCTTGCCAGAAGATCGCAAAAGGCAATCACATAACCCCAGGATGCTGCAATCGTCATAAATACGAGTTAATTGTCAGGTGTCTGAATATTGATCACGTGACCATGGGGGATGCTGTGACGTTTGTAAGTGTGAAAACAGGTCATAAATCACTTGTTTCAGTGCCATCGTAACTTTGAACGGACTCTAATTGAACAGTTGTAAGATGAGGACTCCCTGTACTGAACTTGGCTGACCACAAAGAGGCAATTGGTCTCTGTTTTTTTTTTTCTTCGTGTTTCTCCACATAATATTTTTTATTTCCATTTCATTCTATACAATCACATGTTTACTGTGCATAACCGGGGCATGTAACATTGAGTAATAAACACAGCCTTCACTTATATAGAAAATGCCCCCTACAATACAAACCCAATATACCACCTTGGCCCACCATACACCCTCTTTCAACCCTCTCCAACTTTCATTCTTCCTTCTTACATACCCCTCTACTACCTACTTCCCCTCCCCCTCTATCACTCCCTCTCTTCATCCATTCCCTCCCTTCCTTCTCCTCCTCCTCTCTCTCACCCTCTCCACCCTCCTTCTTCTTTCACTCAACTCCTTCCTTCGGTGTACTTCTATTGCCTTCCAATATGTTCAGCTTGTTCTATTTTAACACTAACATTAAAAAGCCACAGTATACAAGTGCAATCATGTACTTTAGAATTTAACACATATTATATTTCCCCCCTCCCCCCTCCCCCTAGAACCCCACCTCCCTTCCCTCCCCCCGACTTCTCAGAGCCCATACACGGTGTAACTTTTTAACAATCACAGTCTAAAATGTCTCTACATTGAGCTCAGCTTCTAATTGGTCTCTGTTTTTAATAACACGTCAGTCATCCAAACGAAAGAAGAATTATGGTGGCCTCTTCCCTCATGGTTTCCCATTGACTAATCAAATGCTAGTGGGAACTTCATCGTCCCCTTTGTCTCCTGTTAAATGTCTTTATGCTATTTTTATATTTTAATACTTGGTTATACACTGCCCAAAGTCTGTCCCTAAGTGAGTTGGGCAGTTCAAAAATGCGAAAAATAAATACATAAATTCATAAATGAGATGAGAACACAACACCATCGTCATCCAAGACTGGATTACTGTAATGCGCTCTACTTGGGGCTGCCCCTGAAAAGTGTTCGGAGACTGCAATTAGTCCAGAATGCAGCAGCACGAGCGATACTGGGTGTGCCAAGGTACACCCACATCACACCTATCCTCTGCGAGCTGCACTGGCTGCCCATTGGTCTCTGAACACGATTCAAGGTGCTGGTTATCACCTTTAAAGCCCTACATGGCCTAGGACCCGGGTACCTGCGAGACTGTCTTCTGCCACATACCTCCCTTAGACCGATAAGATCCCACAGGATAAGACTTCTCCGGGTGCCTTCAGCGGGACAATGCCGGCTGGCGACGCCTAGGAGTAGGGCCTTCTCTGTTGCCGCTCCGGCCCTTTGGAATGAGCTGCCCCCAGAGATCCGGGCCCTGCCCACTCTCATGGTCTTTCGCAAAGCCATTAAAACCTGGCTTTTCTGGCAGGCCTGGGGCCTGTTGACCCCTTGATTGAGGTCCAGCCCCCTCCTGATTGGGTGTTTGTTGTGTTTTCCTTTTTAATTTTGTTGTGTCCCATTGTTTTTTAAAATTCTTTTAATCTTTTATTTCATTTCTGTAAGCCGTCCGGAGTCCTTCGGGATTGGGCAGCATAGAAATTCAATAAATGAAATGAACACAGCATCCCACTGCTGTTAACTAAGGCCTTGCTTTGCCACTGAGATTGTAAGCAGTACGTTAATCCTCTTGAAGAGTTATGGCTAATAGCTTTGTCTTCCCTTCATTAATTTATCTAATTTCCTTTTAAAGTCACCCAGATTGGTGGTTACCGCATCTTGCGAATATGAATTCCATCGTTTAATCATACTCTGTATTCACAAGGTCGCAACCATTGTTGTGTTATTTCTTTTCCATGGGTTTTCTGTGGCAATGAAACTAGTTACCCAAACAACTACTTTTTCAAACAGCTGTGTGCTGGAATCACAAAAAAACCAAACACAAATAGTCAGAATTACCACTGATGGTTGAATTGCAAGTTTAGCCTTTGCCAGGATATTATCTGACCGAAAGCTTAATGAGCTTAGCAGAATGTGAGAGGCAAGCTACAGCCTGCGCATCAATCATGCATTGGTTTTGCGGGTAGCACAAACCATGTCCAGATTTTCAGGCAAGAAGTACTTTGGGATGGTGCCAAAAGATTTATTGCAAAGCACAGATGTGACTTGGGGAGGAAAAAAAACCGTAATGCAAGTTCATTTAAACAAGAAACAGAGTCAGTTGTACTCTTCCCCCATCTCCCTCACCAAGAAAAATATGCTATAAAAAGTTTGGCTTGACAGTTTTCAACTGCACATTCGTTTTTTAGCCTATCACATTGGATAGTTCAGGATATTGATAGCCCACCAAACTAATTCATCAGGATTGATCCTGAGTATTTGTGAATAATAAACTGATAGCAGAATAAATCTACGGCAGACATGAATTAAATGCTTCCTTGCTTGATTGACTTTGATGCTGTAAGCTACCCTGGGAAAATATAGTGTTGAGGGGTAGAATATAAGTTTTAAAAATAAAATGAATACATGATATCTTATAGTAAAAAAATAAAGTATCAAACCAATAAATGTTACAGCTGATGTTCACTGTTGATACGGCCTGGTCTGCAGAGACACATTAAAATTTTGCTTCTCATGGTCACATAGTACTGTATTCAATGGGGGAAAGATGCAAGTTTTTTATTATTTAATCGCTATTCATTTTAATGTTTAATGTTTTAATATTTCGTACCTTTGTTTTATGATGTAAGATACCCAGATAGTGACTTGATAGTGACATGGAAATTAGGTAGATAGATTATAGATAGAAGATAGATACCTGTTCTGTCCCCCCTTCACAGCTCTTAACAAACGGCCAGACAAATAAACTTAAAAGGAACTTTCTTTATCAGTTCTCAGTTCAAACTGGGTTCGAGCCCAAAAATAAACTAATTAAAGTCTCTGCCAGAAGATAATGGACTGAAACACAAATCTTTCTTACTTCAATACAAGGTGAATCAAACGAAAGCAAAGCCCTTCTTCCAAAGTCTCTACAAATCAGGGTTACAGAAGTCAAACCACTTTTCCAAGTGTACAGCAAAGAAACCACGATCAAGGATCAAGGAATGCACGAAGAAACGTATGAAGGAACGTATGTTGACTCCTGCAACTAGGGTGTGGCACCATCCTTCCTTTTATCTCCAAACCTGCCTCTAACAAGCCCAAGCTGCATAATGAATCTTGTATCCCGAAAAGACTCACAGCAGACATCTGCTGAGTCACAACAGATACTGTAGGTAGATTTAGATAGATTTAGATAGACAGATCGATAGGTAGGTAGGTAGGTAGGTAGGTAGATAGGTAGGTAGGTAGGTAAGCAGGCAGGCAGGCAGGCAGGCAGGCAGACAGACAGACAGACAGACAGACAGACTGACAGACTAATAAAATGGTTGAATAGATTATAAAATATATTATTTATTTTTTTTAAAAAGAAACAATTTGGTAAAACTCTTGCTTTAACTGGGCACATATGTCCCTCTTTTATTGAGTAGATGATTCATGAATGTCTACAAAAATTGTGAAAAATCTTTCATCTTTGTTGATCCTTTGTTGGCGCCTAGTACAAATGCTGAAGAATTCACTGAACTGTACTTTGAAGAGTGACCTCTGTCTTCACCCTAAGCAGGATACAAAACCTGGGACGACTCTTAACCAAAAGGACACTGTGTATATGGCAGTACATGGATGCCATCTTAAAATCCTTCCTCACATTGATCTCTTTATCAGAATAAAGTCAAGATGTGTATTTTTTCTTACAAGAGTCCCAACTATCTGTTAGAATAAAGAAGCATTTATTGTCCTACAAGGTCCTTCCCGGACCTGTATAATGAGTCCTACATGCCAACAGCTCATCAAGTGGAAGTACTTAAAATGGCCTCCATAATATCTCTCTGGCCTAGTCTCTAAACTGTTCCAAGGGAGCAATAATGAGAAATTCTTAACAGGTATCAGAGGTCATATTCATTTAAGTATACACAGCGAAGTCACTTTGGAGGGAAAGAAACTTTAGCCACTCCGTTCAGAGAAGAAATCTCCAAGGAGGCTCATGTATTTTATTTCCTCAACTCTGAAAAATGGAATATCATTATCCCCTTCTCTTCAGAGAGAGCCAATCAGAGGAGCAAATGAACCGAAGGAGAAATTGAGCAGAACATTTAAAAAGACCCCCCAGCTGCTCCAATATGGATTGTTTCTCTTTGAAAAGCACCTATTTTTTTTTACAAATAAATAAATAATTACAGTTTGTTCAATCAATGAACAGCAAAATTAAAATAAATTAAAAATAAATGCAACACCAAGATAAAATTGAATAGTTGAGATAAAAATACTAGCAATAACACAGATGAAAGAAGACAAAAATGTGACCTACATTGCTATGATGTCACATTAATTACTTATGCAAGTGTGTGTCACAGACACAAACACATGCACAGTTTTTTTCCCCCTCCAATTGCTTTGCTGCAGGGATGAGCTGGTGGCGCAGTAACACTCATGCTGGAGGAAGTAATTAAAAGGCAGCCTTTTTCCTCCCTATCTTGCGAGAGCTGCCAGTCAACCCTGGGAAGAAAAGAATTGCTAATAAAATATTAATATGTCCCTATTCTCTTTTATGTTATTTCCTCCTTCAACAAAGAAAAATAAGAGGGGGGGGGGGAAACCAACACGCTTTGGCATGCCATATTTATTCTTGCTTGTCAATCAAAAAAGCAAGACGAACCCAGGAGACCAAATTGTAAGTAGATAAAAGAGAGGAACCGGAAGGGAATATAAAATCATAGCCCATTGGGCTTGACCTCAGAGAGGATCTATCAAGGCATTAGGGTGAGTGTTGTTGGAAAAAAGTCTGCCTGGAAACGCACTTATATTTTTTTGAGGACTGTAGGTCAAGGAGGAAAATATTCATTTCTAATGCCAGTTGCTACATGTTGGCAATCACGATATAATCAGCTTGGGCTATGTTGTATTTAAATAGTCTAGACCAGTGTTTCTCAACCTTGGTAACTTGAAGATGTCCGGACTTCAACTCCCAGAATTCCCCAGCCAGCATTCGCTGGCTGGGGGATTCTGGGAGTTGAAGTCCGGACATCTTCAAGTTGTCAAGGTTGAGAAATACTGATCTAATGTTTTGTTTATCTTGGCTGCTAGGCTGTTCTTGACAGGAAGGAAGGAAGGAAGGAAGGAAGGAAGGAAGGAAGGAAGGAAGGAAGGAAGGAAGGAAGGAAGGAAGGAAGGAAGGAAGGAAGGAAAACTGATGTCAAGAACAGCCTAGCAGCCAAGATAAACAAAACACTAGATCAGTGTTTCTCAACCTTGACAACTTGAAGATGTCCGGACTTCAACTCCCAGAATTCCCCAGCCAGCATTCGCTGGCTGGGGTATTCTGGGAGTTGAAGTCCGGACATCTTCAAGTTGCCAAGGTTGAGAAACACTGGTCTGGACAGTTTGAAAAAGAGAAAAATTGTCTAAAAAATTAGTTTTAAGGGCCACCGGTAGGATTAGCATGAATTTTGCCTGCAATTAGCTTGGTCTACATTCTACTACAGTGGAATGGCTAGCCCTTTCCAGTTGGAGTGGCCAAAGCATGTGTGGATCCAAGCATGTGCACATGCCCAAATCCCCAAAATGCAATGCACACACTCTACATACATGTACCCTACCCCCGCGCATGTGTGCATGAACCCCCTGCACACACCCTGCCCCCCACATGCACACGTGAGCCTCCTGCATGTTTACCACCACCCCACACATGCACAGCAGAGACGGAAAGACCAGCTGGCTGGCAGGAGGCATGCGTGCATGTATGGCAGAACTGAACTGGTGCGACGGCCCTCAGAGAGGGTGCTGCGTGCCACCTCTGGCACATGTGCCATAGGTTTGCCATCATGGTTCTATTATATAGCAACTTTGATATCTTGGATTCCATAACGGGAAGCATCCTTGGGTATTTCATGCTCACATGTGTTATTTCCATTTCCATTTCCATTTATTGAATTTATAGGCCGCCCAATCCCGGAGGAGTCCGGGCGGCTTACAGAAATAAGAAATATTAAAAAGGATTAGAACAAATAAGACACAAATAAATTAAAAGAAACACCACATGTACCCAGTCTAAGTGGGGCCTGGGCCTCAATGAAGAGGTCAACAGCCCCAGGCCTGCTGGAAAATCCAGGTTTTGATAGCTTTACGGAAGTCCATGAGAGAGGGTAGGATCTCTGGGGGTAGCTCATTCCATAGGGCCGGAGCGGCAACAGAGAAGGCCCTACTCCGAGGCGTCGCCAGCCGGCATTGTCCAGCTGATGGCACCTGGAGAAGGCCCATCCTGTGCGATCTTATCGGTATTAGGGAGGTATGTGGCAGAAGACGGTCTCGTAGATTATAGATTATCTCATTATATCTTTCCCTTGATCTTTCCCAAAAGTACAATTTCCCTTACTTCCTGCCTTTTCTCTCTGACTGCTTCTGCCCAATAGCAGAACACCATCACGCAAGTCAGGGAATGAGTAAGACCACGAGAAGAAGGAACCGTCAGGAAAATAGCAACAGAAAGAAAGCTTCACGGATGCCTAGGTAGAACACAAAGAGCAGGAGGATCTCCTGGCTAGCAGAGCTGGTGCAGCCCCAGTTAGATTGATTTGGACCATTTCCTTCTTAAGTGTCATTAGCATAATTTAGCTCTTGGAATTATGATAGCCTGTTCTGATGCTTATTGATGACCTAGGGGGCTAATGAAATGTATTGGAATCAGTGATGCTGAGGAAAGTGTTCTGAGGGTACGGATAGTAGATGAATACCTAATAGATTGCAATTTTTTCTCTCACTCTCTCCTAAGATGCAGGCCATTCCTAGGGAATCTACCAGCGATTAAGCAATGCTGGTATGGTCATATGAATGTGCGTCCCAGAAAAAAGGAATTTGACATCATAGCTCTTCAGCAGAGTAAATATAGTAAATATGAGGAGACAGATTGGTCTAGCTGTGGTTAAGGCACCATGCTAAAAACCAGGTGTCTGTGAATTCTTTGTTGTTGTTAGTTGCAAAGTCGGGTCTGATCCATCCATGGACAACGTTCCTCCAGGCCTTCCTGTCCTCTACCATCCTCTGGAGTCCATTTAAGCTCACGCCGACTGCTTTGGTGACTCCATCCAGCCACTTCCTCTGTCTTCTTCTGCTGCTTCTTCATCCTCCTCCTCCTCTCCTGCCCTTCTCTTTTCTCCTCTTCTCCACTATGCCTTCTCCCTCTCTCTCTCTCTTTTTACATTCCTTGATTGTTGCTGTTAGTTGTGAAGTTGTGTTCAACCCATCGCAACTCCATGGACAATGTTCCTCCCAGCCTTCTTGTCCTCTCCCATCCTCTGGAGTCCGTTTAAGCTCACGCCGACTGCTTTGGTGACTCCATCCAGCCACTTCCTCTGTCTTCTTCTGCTGCTTCTTCATCCTCCTCCTCCTCTCCTGCCCTTCTCTTTTCTCCTCTTCTCCACTATGCCTTCTCCCTCTCTCTCTCTCTTTTTACATTCCTTGATTGTTGCTGTTAGTTGTGAAGTTGTGTCCAACCCATCGCAACTCCATGGACAATGTTCCTCCCAGCCTTCTTGTCCTCTCCCATCCTCTGGAGTCCAGTTAAGCTCATGCCGAATGCTTTGGTGACTCCATCCAACCACCTCCTTCTCTGTCTTCTTCTGCTTCTACTTCTTCTTCCTCCCCCTCCTCCCCCTTCTCTTTTCTCCTCTTCTCCACTATGCCTTCTCCCTCCCTCTCTCTTTCTTTACATCCCCTGACTGTTGTTAGTTGCGAAGTCGTGTCCGACCCATTGTGACCCCATGGACAACGTTCCTCCAGGCCTTCCTGTCCTCTACAATCCTCTGGAGTCCATTGAAGCTCACGCCAACTGCTTTGGTGACTCCATCCAGCCACCTCATTCTCTGTCATCCCTTTCTTCTTTGGCCCTGAACTCTAGTTCCATCTTAGACATGAAAGTCAGTTTGGGCCAGTCGCTCTTTCTCAAGCCAACTCAAAAAGTTTGTTGTTGTGGAGAAAATAGGTGGAGGAAAGGATATTAGGTATGCTTGCTGCCCTGAGTTATTCATCCAAAAAAAATGATATAAAGACAGAAAATAAACGAATAAATTAAAACAAACTGGTTAGATTCTTGATACATGAAGAGTCAGCATATTTTTTTTAATTGGAGCAGAGAATGAGATCAGGTCGGCATCATGTGAGCAAAGAGGGGGGGGGGAAGAATGTGCTTATTTTCCCATTTTTCAAAGAAAATAGCTTGACTGTTCCCAAGCCAGTCTGAGGAAAAACTGGGCTCATTTTAGCTGACAGCCAAAACAATTTACAGACTTAAACATGCCGTTACTGTTTTTTCTGTCTCTCACTTCATTCTGTATTTCTCTTTCTCTTCCTCTGTTTATACAATTTTTAAAGAAAAGATTAATCAGCTGGAGGCCTGCCTTTTATTGAACAAGCAGATAAAATGCTGCCTTCTGTGTCACTAACAATTGTCTTGCAGGGTGATTTATGAGTCACCGTCAAGGCATCTGCAGTGGTTCAAGCGATCGCTTGGTTACTATTCCACACTTGGGCTAAGCAATCTTTTCTCAGGATATTCACTGAGTAAAATCATATATAAAAAATTATTCACATATTTGTAATCCTACAATGGGAGTGAGCTTTAAACATACGTAAATATAGAACAAAAAATCTTCTATATATATTTCATTATAATCATCCTTCTTTATTCACTGCAGGACGAAGACTTATTCCGCCTGTTTCCAATTTATATGCTCCCGAACTTTCTTTTTCCAATTGGGCCCGCAATACTTGCTGACGTTGTCGATCCACTTGTTTTAGGTCTCATTTGTGGATGCTTTTTGTCAACATACGCCAGTGAAACACGGACAACAACCTCCCAATCGATACAAAAGCTACGAGTGGTGCAAAGAGTCACGAAAAGACACATGCTCAGCATTTCAAGACATGATAGAAATACCTGCACATGGATTGCGGAACAAACAAAAGTATACAATATCATGAAGAGAATGAAAGAATCGAAATGGAAATGGGCTACCCTTACTGGGAATCGAACCTGGGCTGTATTACATATCAGGCAGTTGTGTTAACTGCTAAGCCACAAGGTTCTCCTCCTTTATCAGCTAGGCCAGGGTAATAGGTATGTATTTAGTGTCACAACCCCTGGTATGCCCAAATATGGGAGGAAGCTTACTGCTTCCATTCTCTGTCAATCTGCTCGTCACACGAGACCATCCAGACAGAAAGCCATTATTTTTACTGTTGCCTTTGTTACATTTGTGTTGCATTTGTGCTGATAAATAAATAAAGGGAGACTAGTATCGATCTATTTCAAGCTATTTAGCTCTCATCAGCTAGCCATACCCTTACTGGGATTTGAACCTGGGCTATATTACATACTAGGCAGACTTCTTAGCCATTAGGCCACAGGCTCTTATACGTTTTCAGCGAAGCCAGGGTGAAAGGTATCTATTAGATTGGTTTCTGCCTGGATGGTCTCTTGTGATGAGCCGAAAGACAGAGAATGGAAGCAGTGATCTTCCTCCCAAGAGGAAGATCCCTCTTGGGATCTTCCTCCCAAGAGCCAAGGTGGCGCAGTGGTTAAATGCAGCACTGCAGGCTACTGCTAGATCAGCAGGTCAGCGGTTCAAATCTCACCGGCTCAGGGTTGACTCAGCCTTCCATCCTTCCGAGGTGGGTAAAATGAGGACCCAGATTGTTGGGGGCAATATGCTGACTCTCTGTAAACCGCTTAGAGAGGCCTGAAAGGCCTATGAAGCGGTATATAAGTCCACTGCTATTGCTATTGCTATATTTGGGCATACCGGGGGTTGTAAAAGAAATCTAATATATATATATATATACATTTATACATTTCGATTCCCAAACTTGGGTATGGCTAGCTGATGAGAGCTAAATAGCTTGAAATAGATCTATACTAGTCTCCCTTTATTTATTTATCAGCATAAATATAACATATATATATATATATATATATATATATATATATATATATATATATATATATATATATATAATGTGTGTGTGTGTGTGTGTGTGTGTGTGTGTGTGTGTGTGTGAATCAAATACCCTAAACATGAAAAAATCAGCTGTTTGTTAGCGTTTCTTGCTTCTTGATTCTTCTAACAGGAAAGTATCCTATCTTCCTTTATCTTCCTTTGTTGGTTCTAACTTACAGTTAATTTCTTACCGTTGATTTATTTCCTGAATGTACATATATAATTTTTAAAATATTGAAATCTCGCTATAATTTGGAAACTTGGGTATTATTAAGCTTCTTTTGCAATTCAGCCTTAAGTGTAACCGTTCATTTATTTCCGATTTTTTAATTTACTTCAGGAAAAAAACTCTTGCAGACTTAACTTGGCTTTATTTATTAATTACTTCTTTGATTTATAGAGCTGTCCAAATCACAATAGTGCCTGTGTCAAGACTTTCAACATTTCAAAAGAATACAAAAACACAATCTAAAACACAAACATCCGCTGAGTAGCCGGAACACACAATAACCACACACACAAGGTTCTGACTAACACTTTGATTCCCGGACGAATCCATTCAGGTCTTAAGGATCTCCTGAAAGGGCACAGACCTACTCCAGCCTTGGGAGAGCAGTGTTCCAGATGGCAATTTGCAGTAAAGAGAAAAAGACTTGATTCTTTTTGCACACTTAGGAAATCTTCCGAAAGAGGGGCCATGATCCTGAGCTTTCTCCATTGCAGTGGAAACAGTGCCACATTTTGGATGTGATGAAATTAATGTGTGTATCTGGGAAGACAGAGAGTTTCACTACAAGCAGCTGGGTTGCCCATATGGATGAGAGTTCTCTGCCCAGCCATGACACATTGCAACGATCCATCTGGAAGGTGATAAGAGGGAGGCATAACTCAAACTGTCAGCAGACCCAGATACTCTACGACGTCCTTGCCAACTAGGGGTGAAAGAATGTGGGCTTTGACAATCCTTTGAAATCTTTCACAAATTTGTCACCTACCCTAACCCTATAAGCCTGTATGCTGATATTATTTACAGCATTGTTTGATTTAATAGCTTTAGAAGTTAGCATTTTTTTTTTAAAAAAAAGAAGCCTTGCTTAGGAATGAATGTCCTACTTAGCTTTCATTAACTACTTCTTGGACTCAGTATAGCAGTGAGGCAAAAAGTAATCCCAAAAATATTTCAATTATTTTAACGTAATTATTTATTACTACATCTCATGCGGGAGCTCAAAGATTATATGTGGATCTCTTCTCCTTTTATTTCCACAAAAGCAACTCTCAGAGATCGGTTGGATGTAAAGCTGGTTTCTACCAAGAAGGGTCACTACACATTTGATTCAGGGGTGGGTTGCTGCCGGCGTGCAATGTGCACGCAATGCATACGCCAGATGCGTGCTGCACCCACATGTGCGGTTCAATGTAAATTGTTCTGCACGCATGCACAGAACAATTTACAATGAATTGCACATGTGCAGTCACTAAAATCCAAAATGGCGGTGGCAAAGCGTCAGTGAGGGAACCGGTACGGGTGTGTGGTAGGTTTAGATCACTGCCGGTTCTGCGACCCAGGCCTGAATTCCACTACCGGTTCGACTGAACCAGGCCGAACCGGGTGCAACCCACCTCTGTTTTGATTATCCTGCTAATAAGAACGTGGTGACTGAACATGGTCCATGTATGTAAGAGGAGCATGAATATTCATGCATTCGTTCGTTCATTCAATTTCCGATGGCCACTTATCTCAAATTCATGAGTGGCTATCAACAAAAGCACACATAAAAACAAGAAAAATACATATCTAATCTCCAGCTGAAGTAAAACAATAAATAAAGCAACCAGCAATAAGCATGACATGGTTCTGCCCCACATCAGGATCCAATAGATTGATGACAGAACCATTTCTTTAAAGCCCGGTGGTGTCAGGGCATTACTGATCTTTCGGGAGATGGCACCTGCTGAAAAGGGCAGGTGCCATGACAGAAAAGGCTCTCTTCTTGAGTGCTACCATATAGCAATCCCTAATAGAGGTGATGCGATGGCTCAGTGGCTAAGGTTGTCAGTTTGGTGGTTCGAATCCCTAGTGAGTGAGCTCCCGTTCCTTGTCCCAGCTTCGGCCAACCTAGCAGTTCGAAAGCATGTAAAAATGCAAGTAGAAAAATAGGGACCATCTTGGTACGAAGGTAACAGTGTTCCGTGCACCTTTGGTGTTTAGTCATGCCGGCCACATGAACACAGAGACGTCTTAGGACAGCGCTGTCTCTTCAGCTTTGAAACAGAGATGAGCACCGCCCCCTAGAGTCGGGAATGATTAGCCCATATGTGCGAGAGAAACCTTTCCTTTAATAGATGGGACCCAGAATATCCCTCTTCTCTCAGGTATCATGGCTTAGTCAAGGAGAGACACTCCTCCAAAAAGCCCATCCTCTTGCCCTGAAGGATTTTATAGGTTAAACGTCAGCATCCTGAATTGAACCTGGAAGGATACCGGCAGAAACCAATTTCAACAATGAATAGCAATAGCAGTTAGACTTATATACCGCTTCATAGGGCTTTCAGCCCTCTCTAAGCGGTTTACAGAGTCAGCATATCGCCCCCACAGTCTGGGTCCTCATTTCACCCACCTCGGAAGGATGGAAGGCTGAGTCAACCTTGAGCCGGAGAGATTAGAACCGCTGAACTGCAGATAACAGTCAGCTGAAGTGGCCTGCAGTACTGCACTCTAACCACTGTGCCACCTCGGCTCTGAAGATAACCATGCTCCATGAATCTTGCATGACTGAATTGGAGAATGAAAAATGGCAGCAACAATATTCCCCACCCCTCCAGATCCATGCCGTGGGCTTTCTAAGTTTGGTTTCAAATCTAATTTGGGTACCCAAAATGTAGGTAGTACAGAGCCGAGGTGGCGCAGTGGTTAGGGTGCAGTACTGCAGGCCACTTCAGCTGACTGTTATCTGCAGTTCAGCGGTTCTAATCTCACCGGCTCAAGGTTGACTCAGCCTTCCATCCTTCCGAGGTGGGTGAAATGAGGATCCAGATTGTTGGGGGCGATATGCTGACTCTGTAAACCGCTTAGAGAGGGCTGAAAGCCCTATGAAGCGGTATATAAGTCTAACTGCTATTGCTATTACTATTGTTATTCTAGATTTGTGGTGTCTTTTTCATTTCAATTTAATTTTCCAATGGTTTAAAGATGCCAAGCCTGCTGAAGCAACCTTTAGCTTGTTAACAATAATAAGCCACTGAATCACCTTCATAAAAGGCTCATAGGAGAAACATTCCCACCTTCTAGAAACAGGCAGATGGAAGGCATGTCTTGCTTGTAGATGATTTTCCAGGTAACATTTGTTTGCCTTTCAATGCACAGCTGCTGCCACCGACGCCACTCATGCATGGATTTTTATCACTTTGCTAATTTCCCCATCAGTCACAGTAGATATTGATTGTCCCCATTTACAGATGCACACAGCATCTCCAAATGAAAAAGTTATTTATAAAGCCCAGCATGGCATTTCATCCCTTAAAAGAAATAATAAATGTGCTTTGTATTCTAAATGTGATCACAAAACTCCAAAAGTCAGTCAAAGTGCTGCTTGAAAATGTGTCAGCTGTGTATGTATGTATGTGTCTGTGTGTGTGTGTGTGTGTGTGTGTGTATGTATATATATGTATATATATGTATGTATATATACATACATACACACACACACACACACACACACACACACACACACACACACACACACACACATATATATATATATATATATATATATATATATATATATATATATATATATATAACTGACCCAAACCAGCCAATGAGCTTCTGTAGACCAGAACTTGATTTCTTTGGTGATTGTCCAACATCTTGCAACTAAAGGGACTATTAGGCTGAAAGCAATAATTATGGCAAACTATATATAGTTCAGGATGCGGTGGCTCAGTGGCTAATAGCAGTAGACTTATATACCGCTTCATAGGCCTTCAGGCCTCTCTAAGCGGTTTACAGAGGGCTAAGACACTGACCTTGTCAATCAGAAAGGTTGGCAGTTGGGTGATTCGAATCCCTAGCGCCACATAATGGGGTGAGCTCCTGTTACTTGTCCCAGCTTCTGCCAACCTACCAGTTCGAAAGCATGTAAAAATGCAAGTAGAAAAAATACGAACCACCTTTGGTGGGAAGGTAACAGCGTTCCGTGCGCCTTCGGTGTTTAGTCATGCTGCCACAGGACCATGGAGACGTCTTTGGACAGCACTGGCTCTTCAGCTTCGAAACGGAGATGAGCATCGCCCCCTAGAGTCAGGAACGACTAGCACATATGTGCGAGGGAAACCTTTACCTTATATATAGCTCTGAGTAACAAACATTATCTGCATCCTTTCCAATTGGGATTCAGGCATGGTCATGGGATGGAAACCATCTTGGTTATTATTCTGAGGGATCCTCCTTGTCCAGCTATGGTCTTCTCAATGGCATTCAATGCCATTGACTATTACATTCTTTTAGGCTATATTTAAGGACTTGGAGTTCGGAAATGCTTGAAATCTCCTGCTCCTTCCAGAGTTGTTGCCTTGAATTGGTAGCGGAAGAGAGGTCCAGGAGGTGTGGACATTCCATTATGGGTCCTTCAGCCTTGTTCCCCCTTTTAAAACATCTATATGAAGATGACGGAAGACATCATCTGTTGGTTTGGGTTTTAGAGGCCATCAGTTTGCTGATGATACTCAGATTTACCTCGTTTTTACCAGGAAGAAAAGACCTGATACAGTGTTTGAGAGGCTTTAAAGGACTTAATGTGGATGATAAGTGGAGATTGCCCAAACAGGAAACAGTTATTGTTTATACAAAACTTCCCTGGAGCAATGGCTGCTCCATGTTGAATGTAGTGCAATATTAATGCAATATCAGGGGTTTTCAATTCAAGTGTATAGAATGTGAAGGAAGTCTGTTGGGTTTTATTTTTATAATTATAATGTACACTGAAAAAGGCATTTAATTTTGTTGTATGAGGTGCAATGAACAATAAACTAAACTAAACTAAACTAAACTGAACAACTAAACTAAACTAAACTGAACAACTAAACTAAACTAAACTAAACTAAAACTAGCTGCACTTATCCTGAAGAAGCTGGCACAGAATTTGGAGGTTCTTGTGGACTTGTGGCTCCTCTCAGAGAAGCAGGTGAAAGCTATGGCCTTTGATCAGCTCTGACTGATCCAGAACTGAGATATTTCTGGTCCAGGAGATCTTTCATAATTAAACTATTGCACAAATTCTACCGACTTAGGAATATCATTTGGAAGCTGAAGCTATGCAGAATGTGGCTGCTCATTGATTTCCTGGTATTAGTTGGTTCAGGTGGAATCCTTGGGAATTGCATTGGCCTAATCCAGTGGTTCCCAAACTTTTTCAGTCCACCGCCCCCTTGGTGCTACAAACTGATCCTCAGTGACCCCCACCCAGTGGTGGAATTCATTTTTTTTTACTACTGGTTCTGTGGGCGTGGCTTGGTGGGCGTGGCTGTGGGGGTCATGTGTCTGGGTGGATCATTTGTGCTACTGAATTGTGCCACAATTTATAATCAGTCTGCGCGATTTTTTTACAGCAGCTGAGTATGTGATCAACAGTTTCATCAGCTTCTTTGCAAAGTCTGCATTTGGCATCATCAGAGGATTTTTCGATTTTGGCCTTAATGGCATTTGTGCGGATAGCTTGTTCTTGCGCAGCCAGGATTAGTGACTCTGTTTCTTTCTTTAATGTACCTGTTTTTAACCATAACCAAGTTTGTTCACTGTCCACTTTATCTTTTATTTTTTCCAGAAATTAGCCATGCAGTGCTTTGTTCTGCCAACTCTCCATTCTTGATTTTATCACATCTTTTCTGTATTCTTGTTTCGTCTGTTGGGCCTTCAGTAGATTTTTGTTCTTTACTTCGATTAATAGATGTTCTTGACTTTCTTTTAAATAATCAGCCAGTGCATGTTTTTCTTCTGCAACTGTTTGCTTCACTTGTAATAATCCTCTGCCACCTGATTTTCGGGGCAGGTATAATCTATCAGTATCACCACGTGGATGTAAACTGTAGTGCATTGTCCTTAGTTTCCTGGTTTTTTGGTCCAAAATGTCCAAATCAGCTTGTGTACAGTTAACTATACCAGCTGTGTATCTTGTAACTGGTATTGCCCAGGTATTTATGGCCTTGATTGTATTTCCACCATTCAATTTAGATTTCAAAATTTTCCTAACTTTGTTGGTATACTCTCGCCTGACAATAGTTTTTACTTCTCCATGTTTGATGTTATCCAACTGCAGAATGCCTAAGTATTTGTAGGCTTCATTCTTGTTGCATTTAATTAGTTGGCCATTGGGCATTTCAATTCCCTCACATGCAGTGATTTTGCCTCTTTTTATGGATACAGTGGCGCATTTTTCCATGCCAAACTGCAACTATGGAGCTGATAATATTTTCAGAAGTGGTGTGCCTTTGCTTGCTTTTTAGGGCTGGAGCCTGTTCCCAGTGTGCGCATACCAGGGGTGGGTTTCAACCGGTTCGCGGCGGTCCCTGCGAACTGGTTGGTCGCCGAACCCGGAAGTAAGTAACTTCCGGGAACAGCGAAGGGTGTGTCCACCTGCCCGCGGTCCTTACACGGTTTTGATGAGTTCTGCGCTTCCACGCATGCGCAGGACGCATACAGCGCCTGCGTGATCGTTCAGGAGCAGCTGGAGCATCGTGCAGACGCTAGTATGCATGTGTGCACTGCGCGCATGCACGAGGACGCCGCCGGCCCCGTTCCAACCGAACCGGTTGGAACGGGGTGAGAAACCCACCCCTGGCGCATACGCAGAGCTGCCAAAAGACAAGGACAACTAAGTAAGCAGAGATGACTTAGGAGTAAAGCCACACCTTGGAGGTGATTGGCCCCTCCCAGAGGAAACAAAGGAGAAGCGAACAGGGAGTGAGCTTTTGCAGGAAACAATTCATTCAAACAGTTCTGTTTGTGACTATAAGTTTTGCCTTGCCCTGCGTTTGGAAACTAGTTATTTGGCAGTTCACCAAACGAGATGAGGTTCATGTGGATAAACCTTCCTCTGAAAGACTGTTTGCTAAGCCTTACAGACTGTGAATGAAAGGAATTCACAGTCGTGTAAATAAAAGGGGTTTTGCTGGGACCAAGACTCTGCTTCTTCCTTTTTAAGGAAGCCTGGGACAGAACAGCTGCCAGCAAGCGGGATTGGATGGCAGCCGGATGCAGGGTGTATATCCATGGATCAATCATGGTATACAAAAGACAATATCACAGTGCACAAGGCTGTACTTATTTTCATCGGTGACAAGTTAGCTGCTAATAAGAGGCAGTGCAGAGCTGCTGAATCATGTTTTGCTAACAATGTCGGCGGTCCTGCAGATATAAATCCTCCAAGTGGTTAATACTCCAGGGATTCTTAGACTTGTTCACATCCGTTAGTAGGCGATGGGAATTATTCTATAATAAAGAAAAATGCTGCATCATCAGTGGCCCTGAAGACAAATCAACATGCTACCCAACATGCTAAATTTGCATTATTAAGTACCTCACAGCCCAGTTTTAAATTTAAAAAGAAAAAAAAGTATTCAGTGATCGCAATGGCTGCCTTGCTCTTTTTCTAGTTGTATTCTCCACAAATCAAAAGCAGAGTCTCGTGATCAGAGTTTTGGTAAAGATACAGAATGAAAGAAATTACTGGAATTGAATTGGCCCACCTAGGTTTCCCCTAAATAAATATATGATATTCTGCAGCTTTCGGACTGAATGATTTCACACGCAGCGTTAGGCCCTGGAATCAATATGTTTTGAATATTTTTCTTACTATTATAAAAAGTATTTGTTATGGCAGTTGAAGGAAGTGTCTTAAAATACTTTAAAAGCTAATGAATTCATTATTCCTTAACATTGTATGGACTAGAATGACTTTAAAAATATGGATAATATATATCTTTCATTCTTCAGATTTCTTCGGCTAGATTGGTTACATTACATATCTTTCAAACTGACTTTTTTGTTCTCACGTTGAATTCTACTCTGAAGTGTTTTGAGAATGATGCATTTTTTAAAAAATTTTAACTTGTCTCAATTCTGGTCCAAATCAACAGCATCAATTTTTCTACTCCATAGGCAAGGCCTAGAGACGATATATTTCTAAGCTGAAAGATTTATTTAAAACTTCTGTGCTCAAAATTGCCTGTTGAAGGTTAGAGCAGATATTCTAGCAATGGAATGGGGTATGGAAAATTAGAAGAATTTGCTCCCAACGTTACATACATGATGAAATTAGGCTTGTGCCCTCCTTGCTGCTTTAAAGCTCTTCCTACCCTACTTAAAGACTTTTATGATCTGTACATTATTGTGAGGAAGGAAGGAAGGAAGGAAGGAAGGAAGGGAGGGAGGGAGGGAGGGAGGGAGGGAAGGAGGGAGGATCTCCTCGGTTAATCTAATAAACTAGAATGGTTGGGAGCTATATCCAATGTTTTCTTTAGATATGTCTTCACCTGTCTGTGAAAATGATCCAGCCAGCCAGCCATCCAGCCAGCCATCCAGCCAGCCAGCACAGCAGCTAAAGAAAGTGACAAGGATCAACTTATATAATCATCCAATTACCTTTGGGTCTCTCTCTCTCTCTCCCTCTCCCTCCTTCCCTCCCTCCTTCCCTCTGTCCATCTATAGTAGCCATTTTGTGGGAGCATACAGAGATTGCCTTTATAATTCCAGCTTTGCATCTAGTCCAAAATGATTGCTTTGCTCTGTCCTTCTCCATTTGTTTAGGCTTGAAGTGGGATTTAATTAACACAGCGAAACTGGAATGATTATGCCAACACTAATAGCCGCTGCTGCATCGAGTCATTTTGCTTATATTCACTTTATTTGGCATTACCAGGGATAATTCCTTGCAGTCCTATAATGTCTACTCAGAAATTAGTCCCACGGAGATGAGTGAGCCTTTACACTTCCATAAATGGTATAGGGATTTACATTTTTGGCAGAATTTTTTTCTCCACTGTTGCTAAGCAAGCCAAGATTTCATTCTTGTATTTATGTATAACATAAACAAATATGCACAGAGTCCCGTTTTATGAAACTCCCTGTGCCAAGGATATCTGTCACTTATTGCACTTATTGCAAATAAATAAATAAATAAATCTAGGAACTGCGCATGAAAATTTCATGCCTCCAGGTGCTCCATGGATTATTCATGAAGCTAGCGTAGCTGTCACCATGGGAGCCAATCAGCTACAACGTATTTAGCATATTAATGCCTCTCTCTCTTTTTTTTTTATTATTTAGTGCTTGAGAAGTTCTCTCGAACCACCTGGAACGCAAGCAAAAAAACACTGTTGACTCCAGGAACTTGGAAATATGAAATCAGGAATGTGGGGATCTTTTTCAGAGGAAAAGAAAAAATATATATCCATCCCACACGTGGATCTGAACTTTCCTTCCTAAGCAATGTCCTCCTACTGAAATGTAAACCTCCTGAAGATTTGTTTTCATAATAATGCTGTCTTTAAAAAAAATATCTGCCAGGAGCTTCGGCTCATTACATGCTCCGTCCAAACGCCTTGACACATTCTTGGGAGAGATTTTAATGGGCAAACCGCCTGATTTGTCAGACGTTACATCAGAATGATTTAATACACCGAGGGCAAGATTGGGTGTCCGGTCCAGCTGCTAATGCAGTTTCTTCAGCAGGTTCATTGGATGGGCTTCAAAAAGCAACTGCTAAAATGATGGCCGCCAAGGGCATGACTTAAGTGGGGATTCTCCTCACCCAAGGAGGAGAACAAACAAGAGCGGTTGCTGTAGAGGAAGCAGTGGGCTTCAAAGGCTTGGAGCAATAGATCTAATGCCATGTTAAACATTCACAGAGAGGCCAGGAAGTGTTTATTTGATACACACACAGACACACACAGGGCGTTCACACTGAGCTTTGTGAAATTGAGCCAGGGAGAATCTCTTCTTCTCCAGACAGAGGGGAGTGAGATACCACATGACAGCAATATGTGGGGTGGGTGGTGGAGAGGTCATGTCTAGGTGCTTCTGAATACAGCGAGATGAATTCATTTCTGTCTATAAAACAGTGGTCTCCAACCTTGGCAACTTTAAGACTTGTGGACTTCAACTCCCAGAGTTCCTCAGCCAGCAAAGCTGAAGTCCACAAGTCTTAAAGTTGCCAAGGTTGGAGACCACTGCTATAAAAGCTTCATCAGCCATGAGGCAATGTGACTCAGGAGTTAAAGCATTGGCCTTTTGCCATCCCATCAAGAAGCTCACACTTCTTCTTAATCCAAGAAGCTCAGACTTCTTCTCAATCCAAACCCACCTCATGGGGTCTTAGATGTAGGCATAAAATAATGGAAAAACTCCCCCTCTCAAGTAAGGTATGCTGTTGGGAGCTCCTGCAAAAAAACCCAGTGTTTTAGAGGCAATAATAAACGAATACAGATAGTCCTCGAGAGCCGAGGTGGCGCAGTGGTTAAATGCAGCACTGCAGGCTACTTCAGCTGACTGCAGTTCTGCAGTTCGGCTGTTCAAATCTCACCGGCTCAGGGTTGACTCAGCCTTCCATCCTTCCGAGGTGGGTAAAATGAGGACCCGGATTGCTGTTGGGGGCAATATGCTGACTCTGTAAACCACTTAGAGAGGGCTGAAAGCCCTATGAAGCGGTATATAAGTCTAACTGCTATTGCTATTGCTATTACAACAGTTAATTTAGTGTTGCAACGGCACTTTAAAAAGTGACATGATCGTTGTCCACACTTAACGATCATTGCAGTATCTCTGGGGTCCTGTGATCACCCTTTGTGGCCTTCTGACAAGCAAAGTCAATGGGGAAATCGAATTCACTTAACAGGCATGTTGCTAGTTTAACAACTACAGGGAGTCGCTTAACGACGGCGGCAAGAAAGGTGAGAAATGGGGTGAAGTTCACTTTACACCCCTCTCACTTAGCAACAGAAATTTTGCGTTCAATTATGGTTGTAAGTCGAGGACTACCTATCCCTAGGAAACCAGCAGGAATCTCCTGTTTAGAAAAACTTGGTGGATAGTCTTTGAAGAAACAATTCATGATCCACAATGAAGAGATCCAGAACTGTCATTGGAAATAAGGCAAAGTTTGCTCTGTCATTTTTCAGTCCTGACACGACATTCTGAAGTTCTGACCTCGATGGATCCTAGAATAAATGTTACAATTTCCCCCCCTCTCTCTCTCCCTCCCTCCCTCTCTCTCTTCCCCTCCCTCCCTCCTGTAGTCATTAGCAATCTGCCAATTACAATAACAAAGCTATGTTACCTCAAGGCAATTATAAAAATTACTAGTGAAGAAGAAATGTTTTCAGCAATTGAAAATCATAAGGATCATTGACACCAATAAGTGTTGAAAACGATTAAAATTGAAAATTTAGAACAGCTTATCCATTTCATCTCTCTCTCTCTATTCAATTGATTAGCTTAATGCATATGTGAATATATATACACACATGCATTAGCTAAGAAAGGATTTTTCGAAACAACCATCAGATCATTAGTATTTCTTATATTATTATTAACACACTCTGATGCTAAGGAGTTAGACATTCTACTTCCCCTCCCCACATGAAAAGAACTCTGTTCTAACTGCCAATTGCCTAACATTTTGTTACCTCAGTTCAAACTGGCAGATGTTCCACTTCCTCACTCAGGAGCAGTCTGGGGCTCCTTACAGTACTAAACGTCGGTACCTCACCAAAATGTCTACGCCTACCACCTATGGAACTGCTTCCGGACTCAAGGCGGTGGGAGCAATATTCCCTTATGTGTTTCAATCACTGACCACCACTGAGCCAGCCCGATCACATAGTTTCGTTGTAAAGCATGGGTACCCAGCTAGCATGAAATATAAAGAAAAGAAGAGTAATCCAACTACTTACCTTGCTTATCTGCAAAGAGCCTGCAATTAGTTTTGACAAAGAAAAATCTTACAACAAAAGGCTGCAAGATATATTGTTTTTTTAAACATGATTGCACCCTTCAAGTTTTAAAAAGCAAAATAGGAAATGACATAATGCCAAGCAGTGTGTCTAATTCCAGTACCAATTATATTTCTAGAGATGGCTGTGGTCCTCACAGCTACTCTTTTGGAGCATTTTTAATTTACTATGTGAAAAATGTGTATGCTTAATACTTTCTGGATGTAATTTGGCATTTGGAATTCAAATGTCACTTCCATTATGCAAATTCCAGGTCAAGTTACCTTTTTTTTACCCGAGTTCTGGGATGGAACAGACCCACCAAAAATGTCTCCAAAAATCCAAATATGAACACCCTCCCTAGACAAATGCTGCACTCTCAGCTATAGAATTGTTGCAATCTTCTTTTGGGTAATTGCTGCCTGAATAATATACTATGTCTGATTCCAGTGTAGGAAATTAGCACCCACCCCTCTCCTAGGAAAATGAAATATTTTAGGATACTTGGATTATACACACACATAAACACACACACACACACACACACCTACACACACACACCTACACACACACACACACACACACACACACAGGTCTTCAGAGGTGGGTTCCTACCAGTTCGCACCTATTCGGTAGAACCGGTTTGTCAAATTTACCGAACTGGTTAGAAGAGGTTCCACCAGTGGACCCGGAAAGCAGGCCATACATACAGAAGAGGTTCCAAAAATTTTTGAAACCCACCACTGCTGGTCTTATTGTATTCGGGTCTTTTCCCATGTAAGATTGAGATTGTCTTGGCAACATTTCAGTGAGGTCTCACTCGCCATTTTCAGGCTGGGTTGGGGGCCTTAAAGTGTGATCAGAGCTGCCATCTTTCTATAAATATTGGTGGGCGTCTGGGTGTGTGGAGTGCTGGCTTTGTTTCAGTAAGTGGAATGATTGGTTATGTGCTTGTATCATGATTGGTATATTGGTGTTGGCTGTGTGTCCGTTGTTGTTTCGCCTAGCTGACAAATATCACCTGAAAACTGAATTACACACTCTCACAAATTTATTAATCTCCAACGGATTCCAAAGAAGAACAATTACCAACCTAATCCAAAGGGAGACTCCCCCCCAAAAACCAAGACACAGAACAGGACAATGGCATCACCCTCCTCCCTTACATCAAAGGCACCACAGATAAAATCAGCAAAATTCTCCACAAACACAATATCAAGACAGACTTCAACACTGACCAAAAAATAGCCAACATCTTAAGAAACCCCAAAGACAAAATCCAGCTAGAAAACCAAGGAGTCTACCAAATACCATGCAAAATCTGCCCTGCAATATACATATTGCAGGAGAATAAATGCACACATCACAGAACACAAGAACTCAGTAAGAAAAAAAGAAAAAAAACTTCCTCCCTTTTCCAGCACCTTAAAGCTACAGGACATGAAATTGATTTTGAAGGAACCAGATTAATCTCTAAAACTGAACACTTCAACAAGAGAATAATTATGGAAGCCATTGAAATAGAGAAACACCCCCACAACATGAATAAACGTGATGATACCTCCTGCCTACCAGACATCTGGAAACCAGCCCTAGTCAACAAACGAACCCCACCCACCACCCAGGCTGTTACAACACGAAACAACAACGGACACACAGCCAGCACCAATCAGCACCAATCTACCAATCATGATACAAGCACACAACCAATCATTCCACTTACTGAAACAAAGCCAGCACTCCATCCCCCCCCACCAAGATTTATAGAAAGACGGCATCTCCCCTCACACTTTAAGCCCAAAACCCAGCCTGAAGATGGCGAGTGAGACCTCGCTGAAACGTTGCCAAGAGAATCTCAATCTTACACGGGAAAAGACCCAAATACAACAAGACCAGCATATCTACACCGGTGAAAATCTACAAATAAACACACACACACACACACACACACACACACACATACATACATATATACATATATACATATATACATATATACACATATACATATATACATATACATACACACACACACACACACATATATTTACATACACACACACACACACAAACATCCACAAAATACCCAAATACCGAAGCAATGTGGCAACACTGGAATAATTGATCAAAAGCCAACATCCTTCAGTTGTTGATCAGTTGAAGGGAGCCACGGCTGTTGTGCCATTTAAATCCTACATGGGCTCTTATGAGAATGACTCATAAGGGGTTTATATATTTTAGTTTTAACATATTTTGAGTTTGGAAACACATTGAGGAATCCATTAGGAGCTTCTATGCAGCTTCTCTTGGTCGTGATTTCCAGACCCGTAAGCCACCTGTCACCATGTTTGAAATGTTGTGCCTCTTCCTTTCATATCTTCAGAGGAAGGATATCAAATGACGGAATGTGGGCTAACGGAAGGAAGTGGTACATCTGCACTGTGGATTTTCTCTTAGGCAACAAGACCATAGTTTTCTCTGGATAAGTATATTTTATCTTGCTTGGCAGAACTCCTCAAGGTCTCCGATGGAGGTTTGCTCCAGTTCTGCTAGGCTCAGGAAGTGACTATTCTTTTTCCGTTCTAGATCCGATTGATTCGGGTTCATTGAGAAGCCTGCTCCGTCCTGCTTTTTCCATTAAAAAGGAATCAAGAAATGACCGTGTGTCCGTGTGTTTTTCCAATCAATGTGCATTTCTGCCCCCATTTTATTTTCTTTAAGAAAGTTTGCAAGTCATTCACGGTAGGGAAAAAGGAGCTTCTGTGATGGTTTACACAATTCATGACAGATCAATAAAGTGCCATTAAAGTCCAATTAACCACAGAACACCACCTCTATTAATAGTCTAAGAAGAGCTTGAAGATGCTTTTTGAAAGAAAAAAAAAGAAACCACATTCCTTCAAGGAAGTAAAAGTCAAATAAAGCTGGTAGGGATTGCATTCTTTTAAAAGCATAAGCAACATCAAACTGTCCCATTGAATAAAGGAATGTCTTAAAAAAAAACTCCTAGGAAAAATGTCCTTCCTTCCTTCCTTCCTTCCCTCCCTCCCTCCCTCCCTCCCTCCATCCCCCTCCCTCCCTCCCTCCTTCCCTTCTTTTTCCAGAGAAAGGGTCTATTATCTCTCTCAGTGTTAAAGCTCAATTCCAGTAGAGTGGAAGCCAAAGTGATCACCTGAATGGTTGATGAGAAATGTAGGAGATCTATATGGCTCTGTTCTGTTTCACATCAAAATTTCCCTTCCCCATTTAAAATTTATGATGGTAAAAATATTGCAGAGCTGTAGCATTCTTGACCGAAGCAGATAAAGCTATTTCAGTCTGAGAGGTTGTTAAACAAACCACCTTAAAAAAAGATAAATTACCTGCTTTGGTACCTGAATCAGCTGAGCTGATAATTAGGCGGTCTTTCTCAGCAGGGGTTTCACCAAGATGTTGGGCATGACGTGCTCTCCATTCTATGGGTCACACATGCAAATGCAGTAGCCTCATAATGACACCCACAACACAGAAGTTGTTTAATATCAACCACTTACTTTTAATGAGACTCTTACTGGATGCTCTGAAGGATGTGATCTGGTTATAGATCCCAAGTGCCTTTTATTTCACAACTGCTTTTTCTCTCTGGATCAAGCAGCGTAATTAATTCTTACATTTGTCTTATGTCCTTGTATGCTGCATCCACAGCTATAGCAAGCATATATCCAGATAGATTTGGCTGAAAACAGAACCACCGGACTTCATTTAACTCTCTCTCTCTGTGTGTGTGTCATGGGTGGACATGTGAGGAAGGCAAAGTCACTCATGGCAAGGCTCATAAGTTAAGTCATATAATATGTGTTAAAATATTCATGACTGGGAGAGACATGAGAACAAATCAGTGGTGGGTTCCGGATCCTGTTCCAACCAGTGCAGTTGGAATACAGCTGGCGGCATCCAGACACAGACAATGTGTGTGTGCATCTTAGCGCCTCTGCAATGCTCCAGCTGCTCCACGAAGCATCGTGCAGGCCATGCACGTGCCATGCACGTGTGTGGAAGCACAGAAGCCTAAAAAGAAAGGTAAGGAGCTTAGGCGGGTAGGTGGGCCCTCCGGAACACTGTACCGGAATGGTATCTGGTGCTCCGAGCAGGCTCTGGTGTGCCTGTACTGGGGCATACCGCTTTCAACCCACGACTGGAACAAAATCAGCCAATGAATAGACATAGCAACTAAGTCAGCTAATGGGAGATTAAACAGATTGGAGTCTGTGCAGAGAATTGAAACAGAAACTTAAACAGTCTGCTGCTCTGAGAAGTAAACTAGCAGTCTGTCTGGGCTTGTTTGCTGAAATCAAACCAATTGCTTGTGTTTGCCTGTAACTCTCCTGCCTTGTGTTTCCTTGGAAGAATCATTTGTTGGTATTGTACATTTGTCCATCTGTTCTTATGTATATAAAGAAGTTAATGAATCCTGCTGCATCAGTTATCTGTGTGCGCTTCTGGATTTGAATTTATGCCACAAACTCTGACAATATGTGTACAAAATGCACCAGGGCTAGAATGGGGAAGAACTCCTAAAAAGAAGCAACTTTTCTGAAAGTGTTCAGGAAGACAGTAAATACTAAGGCAGTTTCATATTGAATACAGATAGTCCTTGACTTACAGCCATTCGTCGAGGAACTGTCTGAACTTAAAACGGCACTGAAAAAGTGTCTTATGACAATTTCTCACATTTTTGACCATTGCAGCTCCCCACAGTCATATGATAAAAATTCAGGTGCTTGGCAAATAGGGTGTACTTATGGCCCTTGCACTGCCCCAGGATCATGTGACCACAATTTGTAACCTTCCCAGCCAGCTTCCGACAAGCAAAATCAATGGGGAAACCAGATCTGCTGAACAACCGCATGATTCTCTTAACAATGGCTGGGACCCACTTAACGAATGTGGCAAAAAGGGGCAAAACTCACTTAACAATTGCCTTGCTTGAAATAATTTTTGAGTTCAGTTGTGGTTATAAGTCAAGGACTATCTATATGTCAATCTTTTGTTAGATGTCAGAGGTATTGATATTAATACTGAGGCTTCACTTTTATCCAAGGATATTAAAATCCACCTCTTCAATCCATCAGTCATGACAATGCAGATTACAAAAAGAATCCAAGTGATTGTTTTCTCCCACCTTACTCCATCATTGCCTTGGGGCTCCTCCTCCTCCTCCTCCTCCTCCTCCTCCTCCTCCTCCTCCTCCTCCTCCTCCTCCTCTTCTTCTTCTTCTTCTTCTTCTTCTTCTTCTCCATCTCCTCCTCCTCCTTTTTTCTTCTTCCCCCCTCCTCCTCCTCCTCTTCTCCCCCTCCCCCACCTATCCTCCGCGAGCTGCACTGGCTACCGATCAGTCTCCGGATACGCTTCAAGGTGCTAGTCGTAACTTATAAAGCCCTTCCTGGTATTGGACCTGGGTACTTGAGAGACTGCTTGCTGCCAATTACCTCCCATAGACCCGTTAGATCGCACAGGGTTGGCCTCCTCCGGGTTCCGTCCACCAGCCAATGCCACCTGGCTACCATCCGGGGGAGGGCCTTCTCTGTTGCAGCTCTTGCCCTTTGGAATGAGCTCCCCGCGGAGATCCGGACCCTCACCTCTCTCCAGGCCTTCCGGAAAGCCGTCAAAACCTGGCTGTGCCGGCAGGCCTGGGGTTGATGAGTTCCCCTCCCCTCTCGACTTGTATGGCTGTGTGACTCTTGTGTATTTTAATTACGTGTATTGTGTTTGTATCCCCTTTTCCCCTTTTGAGTTGTTCGCCGCCCTGAGTCCCTCCCAGAGAAGGGCAGCATACAAATAAACTAAATCTTAATCTTACTTCTATCTCCCCCCCCCCCCGCGTGCATCCCTTCTCTCTTTTCCTAGTGGGCTCTGCCATGGAATTACTTTAAGACTTTTCAGTGCATGTTAGGTTTGGCCCACTTCCTCATCTCTACCACAGCTGTGTAATATCCTGCCAGTGGCAGCTGCTTGCTTGATGAAGTTCTGAGTCCTGTTTTGGAAAGCAAGTACTTTTTCCAGATGCAAAAAGAAAAGAAAATCTGCAGAAGGAACTTCCAAACTATAATGATCTCTCCTCTCTTCTTGCATACTATTGTATACCATAAATAGAGTTATTTGTAGGGCTGGCATAAAGGGAGACATGATGAGGCATCAGCTAAAGATCCATGTCACAGTAGGGGGTCCAGTAACAAGGGATTTCTAGAACTGCTCCTATTCTTCAGTTATGTCTTACTATATTTGTTAATCTGCTCCTTGGATGGTAATGTGGTTACCCACCCAGTGGTGGGTTTCAAAAATTGTTCGAACCTACTCTGTGGGTGTGGCCTCCTTTGTGGGAGTGGCTTGCCTCCCATGTGACCGGATGGGAGTGGCTTGCCGCCCATGTGACCGGATATGAAGATGCCGACGACACTTGTCAGAACCACCTTAAATTACCTCCCACACAGCACTGGCATGCATAAGAATACGATGCAAACTTGTTTTTTAAAAGGCATCTTTGGTTTGCGTTAAAACAACTTCAACACACGCAATGTTCTGATTGCACCACAAACGCAGTAGTCATCCTTACCTTTCACAGAGGCACTGAGTTTTATAAATAGGAGCATGATAGTGTAGAATAATCATATCCAAGGACCAGTGGTGGGTTTCAAAAAAGTTTGGAACCTCTTCTGTAGGTGTGGCCTGCTTTCCGGGTCCACTGGTGGAGCCTCTTCTAACCGGTTCGGTAGATTTGACGAGCCGGTTCTACCGAATAGGTGCGAACTGGTAGGAACCCACCTCTGGGTTACACGATAGAATTAGATAAATTGCAAAAACCTTCGGATAGGACCTATAAACTGACAATGGCCACTGCATATAAGGAAAATCTTTATAAAATGTTTTATAGGTGGCATTTGCCACCGGCAAGATTGGCAAGAAAAGTTTAGTAATATGTCTGCCAAATGTTGGAAATGTAATCAGACCCAGGTACTTATTAATATATGTAGTGAACTTTGAAAGCAAGAAAATATTGGAAGAAAATACATACTTGGTTGGAAAAGATGATTAACATATAGCAACATATAGATCCGAAACCAGAAATACTTTTGTTAGGTATAATGCCAGAGGGTTATGATAAAGGGGCTATATATTTAGTTTTTCATGTACTGACAGCAGTAAGGATTATATTTCTACAATTTTGGAAAAATGAGAACACTCAATCAGATGAAGATGCAATTTGAAAATATTAGACTGTGCAGAGATAGATAGAGTGACTTTAAAAATAAAAGACAAAGAAGACACAGAATATTAATTGACATGGAATAGATTTTATGAGTGGTTAGAGATAAGTGGGACATAATGGCTCAGTGGCTAAGACACTGAGCTTGTTGGTCAGAAAGATCAGCAGTTCGGCGGTTCGAATCCCTAGTGCTGTGTAAGGGAGTGAGCTCCCATTACTTGTCCCAGCTTCTGCCAACCTAGCAGTTCGAAAGCACGCAAAAATACAAGTAGAGAAATATTAACTATCTTTGGTGGGAGGGTAACAGTGTTCCGTGGACCTCTGGCGTTTAGTCATGCCGGCCACATGACCACGGAGACGTCTTCGGACAGCGCTGGCTCTTTGGCTTTGAAACGGAGATGGGCACCGCCCCCTAAAGTCGGGAATGATTAGCACATATGTGCGTGGGGAACCTTTATCTTTACCCTTAGAGATAAGAGGTAGAAATTAGACGAGGAAAGATTATTGCTATGTATGAATTAAATATAAAGATGGTTTATAATTATAAATATGCCAATATAATTAACAGAATTATGAATAAGCTAATATAAAGAGAAATTGAGCCAAAACTATTCTGTTATATTATTACTATTGTTACCAGCATATGTGTTAATATTTTGTTTTGTTCTTTGTTTTTTCTTTCGTAAATGATATACCTTGACAATACACTATATTCAAAATGTTTATGAATAATACTGATTGTTTAAAAAAAAGATTGGTAATGTGGTTTATATATAGGAGGAGCTATTCCCTACTTGTTCGTAGCAGGTAGTTTGCAAGCAGATGGCCATGATTCTGAACAAGTGAAGGAGGAGAACTTGGCAACTACACAAGTGAAAAGCTGCATTCAATGAAATAAAAACCGCCAAAAAGCAGCCAGATTGAGAGCTAGCATTGGATATATGCTCCAGAGAGCTACAGGGTCAAAGGTTATGGCTTTTCAATGGACATTGTCAAATTTTATTGATACAGACTGATTCTTCATGAATGTTTAGAGGCTGCATTTCTGCGCGCCCCTTCTATGTCAATTTTATTACCGCCAGAAGAATGTAACTGCTGAGATAAAGATCACAGGATCTAAAGGGGAGAAGGGTTTGCATTCACCATCCACAGATTTTTCCAATTTAAGTGAAGTGAAATGCCACGGACACATGTTGGTTTAATTAGACAATTGTACTGTTCAGAAATAAATACTGGCATTTGTCAGGCATGCTGTATTAGCGGGTGGATGAAATCTTAATTCTCCCTTCTTTCCCTGAAAGTACTTACATTTTTTTTTAAACTTCCTTTCCCCTTCAAAGCTGAGCTAAGTAGCATATGGCTTTCTAGATATATTTCTAGATATTGTATTGCATTATTGGACTCCAATCCCCATCTGGCTGGAAGCTATGAGCTCCAATTCTTCTGGCATTTGAAGACTGTAGGTTTTCAATAGTTACATAGAGTATCCTTCCTTCAGTTTCTCTGATTCTTACAGGGACTAATCCAGTGGTGGGTTTCAAAAATTGTTCGAACCTACTCTGTGGGTGTGGCCTCGTTTGTGGGAGTGGCTTGCTGCCCATGTGACCGGATGGGAGTGGCTTGCCGCCCATGTGACCGGATATGAAGATGCCAACGACACTTGTCAGAACCACCTTAAATTACTTCACACACAGCCCTGGCATGCATAAGAATAGGATGTTTTTTAAAAGGCATCTTTGGTTTGCGTTAAAACAACTTCAACACACGCAATGTTCTGATTGCACCACAAACGCAGTAGTCATCCTTACCTTTCACAGAGGCACTGAGTTTTATAAATAGGAGCATGATAGTGTAGAATAATCCTATCCAAAGATCAGTGGTGGGTTTCAAAATCTTTTGGAACCACTTCTTTAAGTGTGGCCTGTTTTCCGGGTCCACTGGTGGAACCTCTTCTAACCGGTTCGGTAGATTTGATGAACCGGTTCTACTGAATAGGTGCAAACTGGTAGGAACCCACCTCTGGACTAATCTAATCTAATCTTTCTTTGAACACTACAGGTAGCCCTCAAATTACAACAGTTTATTTAGTGAGTGTTCAAAGTTACAACAGCACTGAAAATGTGACTTATGACCGTTTTTCAAAGTTATGACCTTTGCAGCACCTACATGTGATCATAATTGAGATGCTTGCTTGGCAACTGGTTCATATTTATGACCATTGCTGGGTCCCAAGGTCATGCGACCCCCCCCTTTTGCGATCTTCTGACAAGCAAAGTCAATGGGGAAACCAGAGACACTTAACATTACTAATGTTACTAACTTATCAACTACAATATTCCATGTAACAATTGTGGCAAGAAAGGTCATAAAATTCACTTAGGTAATGTCTTATTTATGTTGGGCTCAGTGGTGGTCATAAGTCAAGGACTGCCTGTAATTAGAATGTCCATTCTCCTCCCTGCCTCTGAGATTTAAATTAATGTAGGATATTTTAGAGGGACGTGATGGCTCAGTGGCTAAAACGCTGAGCTTGTCGATCAGAAAGGTCGACAGTTTGGTAGTTCGAATCCCTAACACTGTGTAACGGGGTGAGCTCCCGTTACTTGTCCCAGCTTCTACCAACCTAGCGGTTCGAAAGGATGTAAAATAGGAACCATCTTTGGGGGGAAGGTAACAGCATTCTGTGTGCCTTTGGTGTTTAGCCATGCCAGCCGCATGACCATGGAGATGTCTTCGGACAGCGCTGCCTCTTCGGCTTTGAAACAGAGATCAGCACCGCCCCCTAGAGTTGGGAACGACTAGCACATATGTTCAAGGGAAACTTATACTTTTACCTTAGGATATTTTAGAGATTTAGTTAATGGGCTATAAATCTACAATTTCCTATTATATCCAATATCAGGCTGATCTTTCACATGTTCTTCAAATTACCCTGAAGATTGCGAACATTTCTGCAAGTCCTGGTTTATCTTTGTGTGTGTTTGTGTGTGTATGAGAGAGAGAGAGAGAAAGAGAGAGAGAGAGAGAGAGAGAGAGAGAGAGAGAGAGACAGAGACAGAGACAGAGACAGAGACAGAGAGACAGAGACAGAGAGACAGAGAGAGAGAGACAGAGAGAGACAGACAGAGACAGAGACAGAGAGACAGAGAGAGAGAGACAGAGACAGAGACAGAGAGACAGAGAGAGAGACAGAGAGAGAGACAGAGACAGAGAGACAGAGACAGAGAGACAGAGAGACAGAGAGACAGAGAGACAGAGAGACAGAGAGAGACAGAGACAGAGAGAGACAGAGACAGAGACAGAGCGACAGAGAGAGAGAAGAGAGAGACAGAGACAGAGACAGAGAGACAGAGAGAGACAGAGACAGAGAGAGACAGAGACAGAGAGACAGAGAGAGAGAAGAGAGAGACAGAGACAGAGAGACAGAGAGAGAGAAGAGAGAGACAGAGACAGAGATAAAGAGACAGAGACAGAGAGAGACAGAGACAGAGATAAAGAGACAGAGACAGACAGAGACAGAGACACAGAGAGAGAGAGAGATCGTGTGTGTATGTGCCATTGTACATTTAAAATATAGATGATATTCCAGCATCATAAATTCATACTACAGGTTCAGCAAACAAAATGAACTCTGCTATTAGAGCCAAGCGACTAAGGGGGTGTGCATAAAATGTTGTGAAAAGATTTGGGAGCAACGCAGGCAGAGGGTTGTCCCAGTTCTTTTGTTGTTTTATGATTATCAGAGTAGCCACAGATGGTCTTTTTCTCCACTTCAAGCAGCTTGGCAGAAGATATTTCCCAGAGCCAATCCTTGCATTATACAAATAGTAAAATTAGAACCGTTACTGGAGTGTACAATTACCAATGCAGGTGGGGGACTCTATTCATTTGCAAACCACACGCTCTGAACTTAGCAAAGAAGCTGGTCAGGCTTTCCACTCAAAGATAGATGTGAATCCAGATTAAATGATTTTTTTTCACCCAAAGAGCAGATCATCAAAGGGAGCAGATGTTATTGCACAAATCCGTTGTATGATGAACTCTGTTCAGAATTAAACCGAAATGGTTCAGATTACATAGTTATGTTTAAATGAAGATTTTTGCTGTTTTTAAAGCGGTGCAAATATACTCAGTAGTACCAACAAGGGTGTGTGTTTAATCTTGATTCCCCCCCCCCCCGGTTGCCATTATAGCAGTTAGACTTATATACCGCTTCATAGGGCTTTCAGCCCTCTCTAAGCGGTTTACAGAGTCAGCATATCGCCCCCACAGTCTGGGTCCTCATCGCCCACCTCGGAAGGATGGAAGGCTGAGTCAACCTTGAGCCGGTGAGATTTGAACAACTGAACAGCTGAACTGCAGAACTGCAGTCAGCTGAAGTGGCCTTCAGTACTGCACTCTACCCACTGCGCCACCTAGGCGCCACCTTATAACACTGTTGCCATTATTCCTTACCTCCAGCAAGAAGTAAAGGTACATCAAATAACTCAGTTAGTAGCTCTCAGTACAATCATAATGTTGAGGTTACAGATGATTTATTCAGACACACACATGTCAATTAAAGAAAATTATGCTGTGGGAAAAAAGGAGTTATTCAGATCTAAGAGAGTAGCTATATCATCCTAAAAAGAGTAACTTTAATGCATAAATCAGAATTACCATTATTTTAATGAGCGTAAAGGTTTTATTCCCTTAAAAGAAAAAAATAAATAAATGACCAGGTAAATTAATGCTACATTTTTCACTAGAGTGCAACAATAATAAAGACCACTCTTCTGCAGTGAACAAATAACGCACCTTCATTTAGCATTCTCAAGATCTTCAAAGCGGTATATTACCCATTCTTGTAGCTCTTTTGTTCTCTTCTGAGGAAGCCACAATGGTCCAATTTCTCCTCGTTGAGGTTGTGTTGCCTTGATTAGAGCTATGCAATCTTGCTTTCAAACAAGATGTATAATTTTGTGTAGGAGATGCATTCAGCCACCCATTTCTGCGGATTAGGACAAATTGCTCAATTTTGTCTTTGTGGATTTTTTGCAGTTTTCGGGCACCTCCAACTTCCCTGCTTGACTTCTGTGAAAGAGCCTCCAGAAATGAATGCCATTTTGATCCCCTGGGATGATGAGCAGGGGGGGGGGAGAGAATATTTTGAACTGGGCATCCTTCATTGCAGCTAAGGGTCACAGAGCTTCTTAACTAAGTCATTTAGCCTTCCAAAATGCCAGCTGCCCTTCAGCCCCTTCTGGACAATTGGGAAATCAGTAGCTACATGTTTCTTTGTCATATTCAGATTAGATTTTAAAATGAGTTGTGTGTGACAGTATCTGCTAGCATGCTAGCCTGTGGTATTTTATGATATATATTTTTTTACCTGGAACTTTGGAGAGGAAGTGTATGCTTTACTTCTGTTCTACGTTTCTTTCTTTTTGCTGGCAACACATGGAAAAGAGAGAACCACTATGGTGTAATAAACGCCAGTCTGGTGTAGTGGTTAAGGCATCAGGCTAGAAAGCAAGGGACCTTGAGTTCAAATCTGCCTTAGCCAACTGACCTCATAGAGTTGTTCTTTGGTGGGAAATAGGAAGAGGAAGGAGTGTGGGTGTTCACTTGTTACTTGTTAAAATAATAAAGGGGATGCAAATAAATAATTGTGCTATCCCGCTCAGACACACACATATACACCACAGTGTGTGGGAGGTCGTTATTCAAACCCTCAGCAATACTAAAAATAGCCAACACGAGGAGCGGGTTCAGTCATTAAGCTTAGCAACACTTGAGCAACACAAGAGTTGACGTAGTCCGCTAAGTGTGATACACAGTCCACGGTTCAAACACGGATTTAAAGGTAAACACAAGGAGCAGGAACACGGAGCAAGGAAACCGAACAACTTGTTCCAGCAATGCCCATCTCTTTGGGCAGGATTAAATAGGTAACATCGGTAGGGCCCCTCGTGATAGATGAGGCGGCCTCCTCGCAAGTAACCTGGCCAACCAGCATTGTACCTCTCCCCTCTCTGCCCTGTGCATCCTTGGATCAGGTGGGAGGTGTGGATTCTACCTCCTCATCCTCGCTGACAATAGGCAGATGTTCCTGTTCTTTGCCTGAAGCCTCCAAGCTATCCTGCAGTTGTTCTGTCATTGAGCTGGAGCCCTCCATTTCCTGATCCGTGTCTCCATGCACTCCTGTACTCACTTTCCCAATCCAGGACCCAGTTTATCCTCCTCCTCTGAACTCACATACCAAGAGGAGGCCAGGGATACATTCATGACAATAATGGTACTGAAGCAGAATTGCAGAGGCCATGGAGTTGGCTATGAACCAGCTACGTTCTCTCAACCCCAGATTAAGAAATGATTCTAATAAAAAAAATATTTACCAACTCACACTAGACAAGTGACATAACCTTACACATGTGAACATAATCTCCAGTGAAGAAGGCTTCATTCTGTAATGGGCTAATTTGGGTTAATAATAACAATAAAGAACCAGGAAGCCACTCTCTCTTTCCTACCATGCTCAAACTCTTATTTCCCTGAGAGTTTATGCAATAATTACAGTAAACTATCAAGAAATCTAAACTAATGGTAACATTAAAAAGGTAAGGCGTAGTTGCAGAATTGGATGGAGTCTTATGATAATGTTGATGATGATCTTGCAAATTTTACCCCCTCCCTCTTTCCTGCTAGTACCACTGATATAGCTTACTCAGAGGTAGCACCTGAAGAGGAAAAGAAATATACACTGCAGAGGTGGGTTCCTACCAGTTCTCACCTATTCGGTAGAACCGGTTCGTCAAATCTACCGAACCGGTTAGAAGAGGTTCCACCAGTGGACCCGGAAAGCAGGCCACACCTACAGAAGAGCTTCCAAACTTTTTTGAAACCCACCCCTGGTCCTTGGATATGATTATTCTACACTATCATGCTCCTATTTATAAAACTCAGTGCCTCTGTGAAAGGTAAGGATGGCTACTGCGTTTGTGGTGCAATCAGAACATTGCGTGTGTTGAAGTTGTTTCAACGCAAACCAAAGATGCCTTTTAAAAAACAAGTTTACATCCTATTCTTATGCATGCCAGTGCTGTGTGTGAGGTAATTTTAAGGTGGTTCTGACAAGTGTCGTCGGCATCTTCATATCCGGTCACATGGGCGGCAAGCCACTCCCACAAAGGAGGCCACACCCACAGAGAAGGTTCGAACAATTTTTGAAACCCACCACTGATACACTGCCTATTCAATGTTTCTCCCTAACTCATAGGGATTGTCTTTAAGCTATTGCAGTGGCTTCCAAACTTTATAGTCATTAACATAAGCCATTATGTTGTATTTATAGGTATACAACAACATATGCCAAATTTATGCAAATTTTCAGCTTCCAGCATCCCACCTCTTTTTTTTTTGTTTGCAAAATAGACAAAAAATAAGTCAATGACTAAAGCAGAAATAAGAAAGTGTGTGTCTGTTAATTTTTAAAATTCCACATTTACTATTTATATTTGACATGACATTTCTATAGGCAATTGCAACCAATTTGGAAAAGCACGGTTAATATAAGCAATAAATGATGAACAGATTTGAGTGTACTTTCACCTTTTTCAGAGCTATTTGAAATTGGCGGAGCCAAAGCAATTTCCCACACTTTTAAATATCACTGATCCAATTAAAAGATCTATTTTTACTTTTCCAATGTTCTGCTATTACAAACTGGCAATTAATAATAAATGAATTCATTTTTAAAAAAAAATTAAGCATCAATTTATATGTGAGGAACAACAATTAACCCACTTCATAATGGAAAAAAAAATATTAAAATTATTTGGCGATTTCTCCATTTACATCAGAAACTTTCAACCAAAAGAACAAGCTAAGGAGGCAGTACTACTGAAGATGTAAAATGTGCTAATCTGTTTCCAGCAACTTCTCCCCTGTAAGTCTAGAATGCTTACATTAATAGGACAGAATGCAACATCCCCTTTGAATTACCTGTGTGGTAAATTCCTACTGGTTTTCTGAAATAGATTTAAAAGAAGTATAGCACCACTGGGAGTTTCAATATGATCTGTCACATTCAAATCTTACAACAATGGTTCTTAAATTCTTTGGCCCAATTATTTCTTTTCCTTGGCTCAAATAGTGTCATTACTTCACATACACAAAAAGAACTTTCTTGGCAATCCCAAAACTGGATCCTTACCTCACATACAAGGAATTACAATTTGCTCTATTACCCCCCAAATATTCCAAGTTTAGCTCTTGAAGGTAGCAATAGAGCATATATACCACTCTATAGTGCTTTACAGCGCAGCGAGAGCTGTAAAGCACTATAGAATGGTATATATGCTCTATTGCTACCTTCAAGAGCTAAACTTGGAATATTTGGGGGGTAATAGAGCAAATTGTAATTCCTTGTATGTGAGGTACAGCTCTCTCTGCGCTGTATACAGAGTCAACATATTGCCCCCAACAATCTGGATCCTCATTTTATTGACCTCAGAAGGATGGAAGGCTGAGTCAACCTTGAGCCAGTCAGGATTGAACTCCTGGCAATCGGCAGAGTTTGTCTGCAATACTGCATTCTAACCATTATGCCATCACATTTCCATATCCTTAATTAATTATTCCCAGTTTACGAAACAGTTTATATACAATTTTCAGAAAACCTATTTTAATATAAGATTTATTTCCTGTTTTGTGGATTGCATATCTGTTAATCTTCAGTGTTGTTAGTGGTGTTAATCAATGAGATTTACATAGTTTACCAAAAAACATGATGAACCTTTATGAATTTGAAATCATGTTTATCACTAATGACTTTGTAAAATGCATTTAATTGTAGGTTTGATTTATAACTAAATGTCTAATTTTGCAAAATGCTCTATCATCCCAGTCTTTGTACTGAATAAAATTATTTTCGCACTTAAATAAATGAAATCAAAGGAAGACGTGAAAAGTTAGAAGCCACATTTTTTTTGCATTAACTTTCCCAACTTCTGAAGTAAATTTTCAATAAGGATTTGACATTGAGGACATCAATTTTTAATTCTTATTGTCAAAGTCTAATTTTAACTCCATTGCTCATTGCAGTTTGTACTTATTAAAGTATTACAGTATTTGATTTCCTGATGCTTTAAATTAATTGTCTTATTTGAAAAGCATTAAAATAATATTTCCAATTCAGTGATGCATTTCCATTTCTTCAGCAGTGGAAATTGATATGCTATTAACTGAATTAACTGAATATGCAAGAGACTTATTTTAATGCAGAGAATATAGTCCATAACAGTATATTCCCTACTATTTGCAGGCATCTCTCTCTCTCTCTCTCTCCCCCTCCCTCCCTCCCTTCCTCCCTCTCTCAGTCCCCCTCCCTCTTTCTTATTCATCTACCTTCCTATCTACTTGCCCATCTTCTGTTAACACCAAGTGTTGAATCATTGTACAATTAAGATGAAGCAGAGACAAATCAGTTGAACTTTCATCCTTCACTACCTATAATTTTGATTGATTGATTGATTGATTTTATTTCATTTATATGCCGCCCTTTTCCCCAAAGGGGACTCAGGGCGGCTCACAATTCAAATCAGGGAAGGGGGGTACAGACAGAAAATAAAAAGACAAAACATAGCAATACATAATTTAAAAACACACAACAGTCATACCATTCGAGACGGGGGGCAACAGCTCTTTAGCCTCAGGCCTGTCAGAACAGCCAGGTTTTAAGGGCTTTGCGGAAGGCCTGGAGGGTGGTGAGGGTTCGAATCTCCACGGGGAGCTCGTTCCAGAGGGTCGGAGCAGCCACAGAGAAGGCTCTCCTCCGGGTAGTCGCCAGTCGACACTGGCCGGCGATGGAATTCGGAGGAGGCCTAATCTGTGGGATCTAATCGGTCTATTGGAGGTAATTGGCAGCAGGCGGTCTCTCAATGACCTTGCTTAATGACCACAATTGAGAGTGGCAATGCCAACAGCAAATGACAAACTTGTTAAGTGAGACATCATGTGTGCCCTAGCTTATGTGTTACTGCTGGCTTTTCCATTGGCTCTGCTTATTGGGAGCTGGCTGAGAAGGATGTAAATGGTGACCATGTGACCACAGGATGCTATGATAGGTGTAAACACCTGCCAATCTCAAAATGCCCCATTCTCTATCACATAACCATGGGGACACTGCATCGGTGGCAAATGCCAGCACCAGGTGTGAAGTTACTTTTCCACTGCCATCGTCTTAAAACTGTTGCTAAACAGGGCAGTTGTTAAGCAAGGACTACCTGTATATATTTTACCATTGGCCTTATTAGTTTCAATATCTGAATTATCTCTTCCCGTATAGAGCCTTTGTTCAATTTAGAACCCAGAAAGATCAGGTCTTGGATCACAAGGAAGCTGGCATGCTTAAATAATGTTTTCCACTGCCACTACAAAGACTTCCAAGTAATGCAAAGATGAGACAGTGTAATTCTTACATGTGGGAAATGTGCCCCGCCTCTTTTCGGTTTATCTAACTGGGGTAGCATAACTGCAAAATGGCTGAAGGAAATAATGTGTGATTGCAGGATAGAGATGTACAGATAAAACTGGCAGAGTCCTCGGGGATCACAGTGCCTTCTGTAGAAGAAGAATCCAAGGATCCATCAACTCAGCCTGGTCATTGTTCTGAAAAGCACGAAGCTGACTCCTTGTCCCGATAAAACCCCTTTTTATTTAGTTTAAGGTGAATTCCTCTACAGCAAAGTCCCGGCCATCAGTCTTTCAAGAGCTTTCACAACTACAGACCTTTATCAGGCTTGGAGAGCTATCAGGCCGATATCTTCCAAACACCACTCTGAAGCAGACAATACTTGGCCAGAAATCAGAAACAGATCTTCACTCTAATGAATTGAACTAATTGTCTCCTGCAAACTCCTATCTCCTTTCACTCCGCTTTATTCCCTATGGGAGGGGCCATTCACTGTCCACCTGTGGCTTTACTCCTGAGTTGACCCTTGTTCCTTAGCTGTTCCCTTCTCCTGGCAGCTCTGTGCATGTGTACAGAGGGAACAGGCTCCAACTCTTCTTCTGCCCCACTGATGTCTGATTCCGAAGGCGGCTGATAACCGTCAGACGGCCCTGGCCCCCTCTCTGCTTCCAACACAGAGACTTCCCCAGACTCCAGGACTGGCCCATGTTCCTCCCCAACCTCCTCACTGTTCAAATCTGCTGCCAGATCTGCTGGCATTGCCTATATAATATTTATCTATGTTAATCTTACAGTTTTGTAGCCAAGATGTAAGAGGTAGCTTTATTTTTGGTGTGTGACATCACAGAAGTCAATGGAGTCATGCCAATAGAATGCTTTCCCACTGACCAATCAGATAAAAGTCATGGTTGAGTGCAAATCAATGCAATCCTATTTCCATACAGTTTCCCCTTCTCACCCAACTCAAAGGATTTTGGTGTGGAATTTGGAACAGTGGACCCAGATCTGTTTCAGATCTCAGGGTATAAATCTCATAATCAGTTCAAAGTCTTTCTTATGGATATATATAAATATCTGTTCTAGGTGTTTGTGTTATATTGCAATCCTGTGATGTTACTGTTAACACCCATGGGATTTGTTTCTGAACTTGTATATGCCTTTATGCATTTCAAGCACATGAAAAATGTAATGAAATATTGTAAAACATACACCAAAACACAAAATAAATAAACATTTCCCGAATGCCTGGAGGAATACATATATATTTAATAAGCTTCAGGGAAGAAAAAAAAAAGAATATTTTTTTGGCAAATAATGATGGACTAAAATTTACTGGTCTTACATCTAACAATCTATAAACGTAGTATTCATGTTACAAAATGTTTCATGCCTCCTTTCTCTTATGAAATATTATTTTTAGCAATTTGTTTATTTATTAAGTTTATACACTGTCCATCTTGGTATCAAGAAAGAATTAACTCATCCAACTCCCTTAATATGTGAACAATGATTAACAACTACACAATAACAATAATAATGTTATGATCTGAAGCCTGAAATACACATTTGGGTGGGTGATGATGTTAAGAACTCTGCTTCACTATTGCTATAGATTTTATGCTCCAGCCATGCACATATTTTCTGGCAATCCTATACCTCAGAGAGATTTATTAGGGAGTAGAAACATCTAGATTTCTACTCTGACTTATTATTTCCCACATGTATCATGTTCGACTGTGTGCAGCCCAGTAAGAAAGTCACTTTGTTCCCATTTCTAACCCGGAGAGTTGAAGTGAAGCCCCAGAGGCACATAAGGTAGAAATCAAATTCTTGTGGTGAAAGAGCAGGTATGCTCAGATATCACAGATATTTGGTTGTAGAGACACTTCACTGGTGTTTGAAGCTCTTCCCCATTGGAAACAGCGTGGAAGAGAACATGAATACATTAAAATGGATCTCTCAGTGAACAAATCACACTTACAGGTGTCCTGTGGAGGGAGGAGGCATATCTTATAAACATTAAATGAGCTCGAAGCACCTGAATAAGGGCTGACATTAATTTTCCCTAATTTACTGTCCTTCAGATTGGTTAAGATTGTAACTCTCAGACTTCTTCATATGCTCGCTCCACTGGGGAGAAATGTTGACTCTCTTTATTTCTGGAGATAATCAAATTGCATTCAGGGCAATCAAAATGTGCTCTGATCATATTGTATCATTTATTCTTGTATGTATGTATGTATGTATGTATGTATGTATGTATGTATGTATGTATATATGTATGTATATCACAGAAATCAGTACACCCCTCACATTTTGTAAATATTTAAGGATATCTTTTCATATGATAACATTGAAGAAATGGCACTTGGCTACAATGTAAAGTAGTGAGCTTGTATAATAGCTGTCCCCTCAAAATAACGCAACACACAGCCATTAAACTGCTGGCAAGATATACTTAAATATTTACGAAATGTGAGGGGGTATCTACAGTATGTGTATGTGTGTGTGTTTGTGTGTTTGTGTGTTTGTGTGTATGTGTGTATGTATGTATGTATACATATATACATATATACATACATACATACATACATACATACATACATACATATATATATATATATATATATATATATATATATATATATATATATTTAAAGTCACAACCCCTGGTATGCCCCAATTATGGGAGGAAGTCTACTGCTTCCATTCTCTGTCCATTGGCTCATCACAAGAGACCATCCAAACAGAAAGCCCAATATTTTTACTGTTGCCTTTTTGTTACATTTTGTTGTATTTGTGCTGATAAATAAATAAAGGGAGACTAGTATAGATCTATTTCAAGCTATTTAGCTCTCATCATCTAGCCATACCCTTACTGGGATTCGAACCTCGGCTGTATTGCATCTTAGGCAGATGTGTTAACCACTAAGCCACAGGCTCTGATCCGTTATCAGCGGAAGGGGGGAGGGGATGGTTTTATGTGCGTGCCACTTTCACAACTGTCATGTCACATTTGCGTGCAGGCGCTCACTCATTCACCCCTTGAACATTAGCTACAATTGCCTTATATTCATACAGCTTGAAACAGAAGCTGAAATAAAGATGAATAGAGATGCATACATATAGATATCTGGAGATGTTGCAGTTATACGGAGACTATTATGAAGAATTTCTGAACTTTGAAATTTACCCACATATCATTGCTGTTCATTTTATGAATATAAACATATATGTTCTTTTACATATTCACCTACCGTATGTAAGAAACTTATTTTTAAAATGTGAGAATCTAAATTCATTTTTATGCAACAACGTTATCTGTTATTCTGGCTGAAGCATGACTTCTTCATTATTCTGCCATTTGGGAAGGAAGGAAAGAGGGAGGGAGGGAGGAAGGAAGGAAGGAGGGAGGGAGGGAGGGAGGGAGGGAGGGAAGGAGAAGAGGAAGGGAGGGAGGAGAGTAAGGAAGGAAGGGGGGAGGGAGGGAGAAGTGGAAGGGATGGGGGAGGGGAGGAAGGAAGGAGGGAGGAGAAGAGGAAGGGAGGGAGGGGAGGAAGGAAGGAAGGAAGGAAGGAGGGAGGGAGGGAGAGAGAGGAGGAAGGAAGGAAGGAAGGAAGGAGGGAGGGAGAGAGAGGAGGAAGGGAGGGAGGGGGGAGGAAGGAAGGAAGGGAGGAGGGAGGGAGAAGTGGAAGGGATGGAGGGAGGGGAGGAAGGAAGGAGGGAGGGAGAAGAGGAAGGGAGGGAGGGAGGGGAGGAAGGAAGGAAGGAGGGAGGGAGGGAGATAGAGGAGGAAGGAAGGAGGGAGGGAGAGAGAGGAGGAAGGGAGGGAGGGGGGAGGAAGGAAGGAAGGAAAGAAGGAAGGAAGGAAGGAAGGAAGGAGGGGGGAGGGAGAGGAGGAAGGAAGGAGGGAGGGAGAGAGAGGAGGAAGGGAGGGAAGGAGTGGAGGGAGGAAAGAAAGAAAGAAAGAAGGAAAGAAAGAAGGAAGGAAGGAAGGAAGGAAGGAAGGAAGGAAGGAAGGAAGGAAGGAAGGAAGGAAGGAAGGAAAGGACCTATAGTAACTTGAGTATAAGGACTACCATTTTCCTATCCAAAGACCTCTGCCAACAGATTGCAGCTGTACATTGGAAACTATTTGGATTTGCAATTTAAAACTTGTCATCGTTGAAAATTTATCTCCTTAAAATATAGGTTTATCTTGCAGGCAAGGCAGTCTTTCTTCACCTTCTCCTCTGCATAAATCAAAGAACAGAACTGCCGAAATCCTGGCTTTAAAACCGAGTGTGCAAATGAATAAGGAGCATGGGATTCCTAATCCTCAGTACTGTTCCGCTCATTCCTGAGTTGACTTAGCTTTTCTGAGTGGGCCCTTTCAAGGGGGCTCAGCTGGCATAAACACCAGGCCCACTCATTTTCCATTCATTAAGTCAGAAGAAATAAAGAAAATGCAAATTTTAAGGTCTGGTTTCTATTACATCCTTGCATGCACATTCCTTTTTGGGTGGTTTGATATATTTGTTCCACTAATTATCACTGAAGTGTGATGTACAATGTGGGTTACAGTAATATCAAATAACCAGTGAACCTACGGCAGATGTTATTGTTTAGGGAACAGAGCAGGAAAATAATAGGAACCTTTCAAGTCTTTGAACGTTTGAAATCTAATACGGATTTGAATGTATCCATACGAGAAGCATATTTTTTCTCCTTTCTCTGCTTTTTATGGGTGACTAGATGGAGAAAAGGAGAGGACTGCCTACTCCTTTATAGTAGGACCACTTCCAATCGTCTTCTACCGGTGGAGAGGGCTGAACGGTTAAGGGGACTTGAAGTCCAAAACCTTTGTAAGACGCCGTGGTAAAAGTTGTTTCATGACTATGCAGTACATTTATTCAAAAGTTCAGCCACTGAATGGAGTGAGCTTCTCTTGCTTAATCAGCTTAATAGGCTGCAGGTGCCAGAGCCAAGGCCCCACTATGTTGCTCGCAGGAAAAGGGCAGAAAATATGGGCTGCATCTCAATGATTACATGAAACCAAAGATAATTATTTCCTGAAAATGTGTTCCCCCTCTCCCCAAATCTTGCAACGCAGCTCCAAACTCATAAGTGCATTTAAAAATGTATATATACACTGCACTGGGGAAATGCATTAAAAATATGCGTGGAAGAAACCATGTAAATTTAGCCGAATTGCCAACTCTATAGAAATGGGACAAATTGACTTTTTCGGGACAACTGGACAACAGAGGTAATAGCAATAGCAGTTAGACTTATATACCGCTTCATAGGGCTTTCAGCTCTTTCTAAGCGGTTTACAGAGTCAGCATATCGCCCCCAACAACAATCCGGGTCCTCATTTCACCCACCTCGGAAGGATGGAAGGCTGAGTCAACCCTGAGCCGGTGAGATTTGAACAGCCGAACTGCAGAACTGTAGTCAGCTGAAGTAGCCTGCAGTGCTGCATTTAACCACTGCGCCACCTCGGCTCTAAACTAAGGGTCCTTTCATTCCTCCATCATTTCCACTTCTGAAACCCTCATAAATCATTTGTAGAGGATCCATGATTGCTTCTCACTTTGGGCAATTCAACGATGCCCCATGAACAAATGAATAGCACTGTCTTACCTTGAGTACTACAGATCCCGCAGTAACAAAAGATCTTTCAACCAGGGGTGGCATTTACCTACCTTCCCTACCGGTTCGCAAATGTGAAAAAAAAAGCTACAGATACACAAATATCTCCTACTTTTAAATTAACTGAAAGCCGAATCAAAACTAAACCACTTCAAGTTCTCTGATACTGTTAACATGATGGAAACCAGTTACGTGCAGTCAGGGGAGGCAGAGCCTCACCACTGTCATCATGAAAAGAAAAAAAAATTAAAAGGAAAAAGGCTGAGCTAGTTGCTGCCGGAGTCACCGTGGATGACTCTGCTTAGTGCTGAACTGTTTAAAAAAGCCTCTAAAAAGCGCCCTCTACAGGAGGAGGCGGGAGAACCACGTGCCTCATTTAGTCTGACTTTGTGATCACTCGAGCAGAGTTAAGCAAGGGTTAAAAGGCGAAAAATTCCTTATGTAGATGAGGCACGTGGTTCTCTCGCCTCCTCCTGTAGAGGGCGCTTTTTAGAGGCTTTTTTAAACAGTTAAGCAGAGTCATCCACACGGTGACTCTAGCAGCAACTAGCCCAGCCTGACCTCAGCAGCTCTTGCCTTTTTCCTTTTACATTTTTTACATTTTCATGATGGCAGGCAAGAGCAGAGTTGAAATCCTCTGTGAAAGAGCTGGAAAAGGTATGTGGGTTGGACGGAGGGGGAGGAATTCAAAATTAATGCAATTTGTAAGTAATTGTAAGTAATTTGTGTGTTTGTTTCTTCACTCAAACAAACTCTCTCTCAATTTGAGACAGAGTTGGTTTGAGAGTGAAGAGAGGGAAGTGGGTAGGAGTCAGATAGGCAGGGAGGGCAGCCCGCCAGCTTTCTTTCTCTGTGTCCAGGGCAGCCCACCAGCAGAGGCAGGTCTTTTACCCGCCTCTGCTGGTGGGCTGCAGCTTTCTTTCTTTCTTTCTTTCTTTCTTTCTTTCTTTCTTTCTTTCTTTTTATTTATACTTTATTTGTATGCCGCCCTTTTCCCTGGGGGGACTCAGGGCGGCTCACAGTTCAAGGGGAGGGGGAGACAAACCAAGTTACATATAAGACAATACATCGTTAAAAGCACAACATTCATACAATTCGGGTAGGGTTAAGGTCTTTGGCCCCAGGCCTGTCGGGACAGCCAGGTCTTAAGGGCTATGCGGAAGGTCTGGAGGGTGGTGAGGGTACGAATCTCCACGGGGAGTTCGTTCCAGAGGGTCGGAGCAGCCACAGAGAAGGCTCTCCTCCGGGTAGTCGCCAGTCGACATTGACTGGCTGATGGAACTCGGAGGAGGCCTAATCTGTGGGATCTAATTGATCGAGTGGAGGTAATTGGCAGTAGGCGGTCTCTCAAGTACCCAGATCCAATACCATGAAGGGCTTTGTAGGTGACAACTAGCATCTTTTGCCCAGAAGCTGCAGCCCGCCTTAGAAAACGCTTTAGACAGTGGGATGTCAGGGGAGAAGACTGCCTCACCAGCCATAAACCTCACCGCACATCACTGATGGAAACCCAGAATTGCAGAACTCCTTTCAAGCTGAGATGAAAAGCTGAATAAATTAATAGCTTTCCAACTGTACTGCTGCATTGCATACTATGTAACATCATGTGTTCACTGGAGGGGTCATTGTCTAATAGTGTTCAAATGTTCTATCGATATTATTTGGCACTGTTTTTAAGAATGAAAAATGGCATGTATGCATATATAGTCATTATTTTTTTAGCTGGAATGGGAAGAGCTGAGGGGGATCTCTGGCACAAAGAGAAAGATTTGCTCAGGGATTACTGCCTTTATTTATATATTGGAATGATATTGGGTCGTATAATAATTATTATGTATTTGCGGGTGAGTTATAGTGGAATTTAAAATTTGATCTGATAATACGTGTGAGTGTGTATGTGTGTGTGTGTAGGATTTGTGTATTTTAAAATATATAATAGAGTGTTAAATCTTCCAAAGAAGGGTTTTTTTTTTGCCATTTGAGTCCAAGCAAAAAAGTGGTATCCTCGCCTTCTAAAGGGGAAGATCTGAGGGAATCAGAAAAACCACAGATAAATCAATTCATCACTTATAATAGGAAAGATTATAGAGTAGATAAGAGTTATAAAAACACAGTTGAATGAGACCTGGAAAGCATTATGATCATTCTCTGAAGTCCGCAAAGATTTGTCAAGAACTAATCTTGAAATATCTCCTCTTTATGAAAAAAAGAAAATAATATCTTCTTTAGTAGATCGTGGGAATGCTGTGTGATATCAAATTTTCCAGAATTTAAACATAAATACTGGTTTGGTTGGTTGGTTAACACAAAATAAGTTTTCAGGTTAATATATTAGCAAATAATTAGAAAAATAAAAAATCTCAGAAAAGAAAAAGAGATCCTGAGAAAGATGACAGAATTTGAAATCAACAATTGCAAAATTCTAAAAATATAATAACAGAGGAACAACAATAAGAGCTCTGGGGGAAAAAATTGCACCAAGGGAACAATTTTTGGGGAAAATTGATATATAATTTACTAGAGATGATGTACGCCTCACCATAACCAAGAATGGCAGTATATAGTGATTGCGCAAAAGAAAAGAAGAGAGAGAAAAAGACTGAAAATATTGGCAAGAAATAGACCAAAACCTCCAGAACATTCTGGAAATAAAATGTGAAAGTAATATATCTTTATTAAGATTAATCCCAGAAATTACAAATGAAATGCATCCTGATTTATTAGGTCGGATTCTTAACAGCAGGAAGAACCGATCTGGCACAACACTGGAAAAGAGGAATCTCGTCAACAATACAAGATTGGAAAACCATAATAGGAGAAAGTGCAGAAATGGAAAAATTGACTGCATATATTCAGAATAGAAGTCTAACCAAATTCAAGCAAGAACGACTCCTTTATATATAACATATGACACAGCAAGGTAAGCTAAAAGAACATGACTTTTGAAGAGAAAGAAACTTGTTTAAAAACAACTGAAATGATTTAAACAGGAATGAGCAATAACCATAGAAGTTTGGAACATAGAATAAAAAATATTTAAGTAGATGATAATTAAGGGAAGGAAGACCAAAAGAACGAATGGTTTTGTAAAAGTAAAGAAATAAATAAACAAACACATTTTCATTTAAAAAAATAATAATCATTCTACCCAATCTTCTGAATTTTTCATTCAAACTTCATCTGAGCATGAGGTTTATACAACAATAATATTAGTTTTGAAAATGATATATAACAAAATAAATGAGTTGCGCATTTTATTCTATTTATATGTATGAATAGTATTCTTTTCCCTGTTTTTTGTTTTTGTTTCTTCTGTTGCTTTTTCACTTAATGAAAATTATAGAAATAGATCTAATTGTTTTGAACACTGGATTTAAAAATAGGTCTTTACAGATGTACACACCGGAAATGAGTTTGTTTTGATTTCATTATTTAAATAAAAGATTTAGAGAATTGTGGAAAATTCAAGGATAATAAGAGCTGTCAAAGGTGAAACAGATACTTTTGGGTAATGCCAAACAACATACATTTTTTCCTCCAAAGATGTATATTGTTTGGCACTATCCAAAAATGACTATTTGTCCCCTCAACAGCTCGTATTATGCATACATTACAAATATTCTTTTATAATTTTATTTACTCTTTTTTTTCCATTAATCTTTTTCCAAGAGAGAAAAAGATTAATGGAAAAAAAAGAGTAAATAAAATTATAAAACAACATTTTGTAGGAAGAACATTTAGGAAAAAAAAATAGAACATAGACACATTTAAGATATTTAAATTAAATAAAACATTTACAGTTAAGCTACAGATTCATTTTCCAACAGAATGAATGGGAAATTGATGTATAAAAAGATGTTATAGAAGCTGTCTGAAACAGATTAAAAGGTGTTAGAAAGTCTCATGGAAGTGTGTGGAATTAAGCTAATGGGAATGATAAAAAAACATGTTTCAAGCAATGAGAAAGCAGTTGAGAAAATGAGGAAAAAATCAGGCTAACAATATAATAGGGACCCCATGTAGAAAAAAAAATATTTTGCAATAAAGATAGTCAAAGAAAGCAAGAAACAATTAAGAAATGTGGAGGGGGGGAGGAAAAATGCAGAAATCTACTTAGATTTTCTCTCTCACACCCTTTGCTTTTTTTCCTCATTATTGCTCATTTTCCTTCCTATTTCTTGAATAGAGTTTATTTAGCTAATATACTTATATAGTCACCACAATTCATAATATTTAAATAAATGATATTAAAAAAATAGAATATATAGTTGAGGTCCCTCAATTATCTCACGCAACAATAAGAGAGAGAACCCTGCACCAGGATTAGACTTTAGCACCTGGCCCCCAATGTCTGGGAGGTCTCCACTGCTTTACAACAGCATCAGACCTGACATCTAACATTGTTTACTATGAAAAGAAACAACATGATCCATAGGCATGGCTGTCTGTGAATGTGTGCGTCTGTCTTTGTGTAATGAAGAGGTCATGTTTCATTGTCCCAACCCTGTGAAGACTTAAGAGCTTCCTCACCTTCCATTCTTGTAAATTTCAGTTCCTGAAGCTTTCATCTTTGCTGTCACCAGGCCAGGAACCCATATTCCACAAAACTTTCCAGTGCTATCCAATATGAATAAAGTGATTCACACGTTCCTGTAAAAATGCCAAGCTTGACAGTAATTTTCCTTGTAATAATCAGATGAGTGTCCTTAAAGTCTTGCATTGTTGTCACAGGTCACCCTTTTCATTCTCGGTCTACACAACAGTTTCCCCTGTTCATCATCTCCATAATTTTAGGTCCAGTGAATCTCACAAGATACATGTCAAGGCATCCATCGCCATAAACGACCTGGATTTGGCAGTGGATTTAAATTGGAAGGATTCCTTCAGCAATCAAACATTCAATTGTGGTGTATTGCTTAAAGCACACTGACAAGTACTCACTGGAGGCTCCCATTTCATGAACAATATCAACACAACCGTTCCTCACAGCCCACAGACTGAAGGAAGAGAACAGGTGGAAGGCTGCACATCAGAGTTTGCAGTATTGCCATCTGTTGGCAACAGTTCCACCACAAAACCGCGGTAGACTAAAGCGCGCTCGACAAAAGAGCGTACGTGACGTCATCACAGCGCGACGAAAACAGCACGCTGTGAGCGGTAAACTTAAAATTAACCCGTAAATCTAAACCTACCCCCCCCAAACCTAACCCTAAACCTAACCCTAAGCCTAACCCTATACCTAATCCTTAACTTAACGCTAAACCTAACGCTAACCCTTAACCTAACCCTAAACCTAACCCTAACGCTTAACGTAACCCTAAACCTAACCCTAACCCTTAACCTAACCCTAAACCTAACCCTAACGCTTAACGTAACCCTAAACCTAACCCTAACCCTTAACCTAACCCTAAACCTAACCCTAAACCTAACCCTTACCTTTATGTGAATCGGCTTGCTTTAAAAGCGCTTTTTAAAGCGCCCTTTTTTCTCCGCGGTCATGTTTGTCACGCTGCTGATGACGTCACATACGCGCTTTAATCGGGCGTGCTTTAGTGGACCGCGGTTTTGACGGGTCACGGCTGGCAATTTATAATATTGGAGGCATTACTTTTCATTCAATTCTTATACAGATGATATAAACATTACAATTACTTCCCTCCCTTCCTTCTCCCAGTTCTGGCTTTGAGCTTAAGATTAATCATAGAAAATAAAAACACAGTATAGGATAACATTTTTTTTAAAATGTTAATTTTCAAATCAAAAGTGAAAGTAAAATTTGTTTTGTTTTTCAATTACCAAAAAACATTGAATTGATCTTCTTCTAAAAAACCTACAAAATATCTAATTAAAAGACTTTCCAGTTATAGATTTTAAGATTTCCATAATATTTAAATTTCAGTCAGCTACTACTAGTCAGTTTTAATGAATCTTAAACACTGCCTTTCGTTGACTAGACGGATTATTCAGGGTTCAGATAATTTGTCTTCTCGTGACACCCTTTGGCCCTGCTATATTAATGAAGAATGTCTCTCAATTGTTAATTTTAATATAAAATTTGTCTTCGAACTCAAAGGAAGAAAGCTGCAATTATACACAATGGAAGAAACTAATTCAGGATATAATCAGCTTAGAATCTCAACATTCTTTTACAAAAAAATGTTTTGCTGGGACATTTAAATAGTTCTGGTGAATATAGGGTTTGTTTTTTTTGAGATATAATAGTATTATTGATTGTGTTCATATTTCACCACAGCTGAAACATCCGATCTGTGATTCCCTCCCCCCTCTGCTTCTTATGTCTTCCAGATAGTAATCACTTCTCAGTGGTTATTAAAATGAACTATGAAGTTCATTTTAATGAGCTAAAAGTTATGGAAATGAGCTATTTTTTTAAAAAAAAAAAACCTTGCTGCTTCTTTCTCTCCCAGTTTTAGATGGTAATGATCTGTGTCACAAACGAATTAAGTGGGAAAATGCCCACAGAGAATCCAAATACACTGCAATCACAGTGCTGTATGATCTTATTGAAATATTTCTATGAGGGAAATTATTCTGGATCAGCAGAAATGATTTAAAAAAAAATCTTGCGATGACAATGGACAGTGATATCTAAAGGGAGACACCTTTGCAAATTTAAATAAATAGTATTTTGGCAGATATTAGTTAATAAAATATTAAAATGTAATTACTAAAAAGAGAATATAGACAAGAAACCCATAGAGAACTATTATCTCTACAGGTAATATTGAATTATTCTGGGATATCTTTGTATGCAGTGTAAAAAAAAATAGGGGATATCCATTTGATTCAAGATTTAGATATAAGATTTAATGAATTTGTATGCCGCCCAATCCCGAAGGACTCCGGGCGGCTTACATAAAAACAGTTTTAAAAATATACTAAGAAATTTAAAATAAAGAGACAAAGCAAGTTAAAAGGACACAGCATGCACTCAACTTTAGTGGGGCTGGAACTCAATCAAGGGTCAACAGCCCCAGGCCTGCCGGAATAGCCAGGTCTTAGTAGACTTTCCGAAGGCCGAGAGAGTGGGGAGGGTCCGGATCTCTGATGACTTGATTTCTCTAGCTTGTAAGACTCATGTATTCTTACAAATTATTTATGTTTGAATTCCTTAGAAAGGCCTCCAGCAAAATTACAAATCTCATTAATAAATTCAAACCAGGGGGGAAAAAAAAACAGATTGTATTCTGAATCCCTATAAATATTTTAAGCTCTTTGATAATTCCATTTCTCTGTACAAATTGCACTGAATGGTTCACTAGAGCAAGGAGTAAGGCAAGGTTGGAGAATAGCAGCCGGAGGAGTTGTAAGGCAACATTTCTACGACCACACCAAGTAAAGTGGTGGGACCCCCCCCCCCCAACTGCAACTGTACTGCCATAAACGCTCCCCTTATTCATATCCAGGTGCACACAGACACTTTATTCACACATATATTCCAGTCACACACACACACTATCCAAACACTGTGACAAAATGATCCTGTAATGCTAGAATAAGCAGCTGTTGATGGGAGAGCGATCTCAGTTTCACTGGCGGCAGATTAGAGGAGAATCAATTGTTGAAAAGAGGTCCATTTAAGGCAAAAAAAAAGAGAGAGAGAAAAACAAGGGACATTTCAAGTATGGCCCTCTCTTTCTCTTCAGACATATTTGAAGACTTAAATGTTAGGAACTTAAATTGTGTGCCTCTCCTCACATTCCCTTAACGTGCTATAAACACACACTGACTTTTTTTTTTAAATGCTAGGATGTCCTCCTGTTGCCGTCAATTCATCTGACCTCCAATCCATCGGTGAAGCAACTTAAAATTGTATTTCGTCTTTTCGGTTTTGAAGCAGTGCTTTCCTTCTAAGCAGCGCTTATTATAATGCTACAAAACAAACAAAAGAAGAAGAAAGGTAAATTAAACGTATAAGCTTCAGAACAAGATTTGGTTTCTCTTCAGATCTCTTTTGCCTTTGCTCTCTTCTACGACAACGCTTGGCTGGGGCGACATCGAGCTTGTTTCATTTACAATATCTGCAAACCTCTAGCTTGTTTCAATACAATTTGGTCAGGGGTTGCCTGTATAATAGCAAACTGGTGTATTTTCAAGCACCTGTCAAGTTGTGTGTGTCAGTCTGTATGTATACATACATATATCTATACATATGCTTGTCTGAAGTGATGTAGGGTTTCCTGCTTAAACAGGTGGTTGAAATAGAACAGTGGTCTCCAACCTTGGCAACTTTAAGACCTGTGGACTTCAACTCCCAGAGCAAAGCTGGCTGAGGAACTCTGGGAGTTGAAATCCACAGGTCTTAAAGTTGCCAAGGTTGGAGACCACTGGACTAGAAGACCTCCAAGGTCCCTTCCAACTCTCTTATTCTATTCTATTCATGCTACACAGATTTACTTAAACCTTGAAAGGTGCTGCATTCACCTAATTGTTGCCGCCGGTCCTGTCCATAAATGGTGCGTTACGGGTTATTCTGTTGCTTCTGCCAGTAGGTGTGGCAACAGGCCACATTTTTACTGTTTTATTTCTCCCTTAGCCTCTTTGCCTATTTCACCGTCTATTTCTGGAGTCTGTCTGCCGCAGCCATCTGCAGCGCTATTCAATGCAACTTATCACTCCTTACCTTCTGCTTCACTCCCTGCCTCTCTGGCCTCCATCGTGGCACCACAAAACCGCGCTCGACTAAAGCGCGCTCGATTAAATCGCGTCGCTGACGTCATCAGCAGGGCGACAACAGCGAGCGCGGAGAAAGAAGGGCGCTTTAAATAGCGCTTTAAAAGCAAACCGATTCAAGTTAAGGTAAGGGTTAGGTTTAGGGTTAGGTTTAGGGTTAGGTTTAGGGTTAGGTTTAGGGTTAGGTTAAGGGTTAGGGTTAGGTTTAGGGTTAGGTTAAGGGTTAGGATTAGGTTTAGCGTTAGGTTAAGGGTTAGCAATAGCAATAGCAATAGCAATAGCAGTAGACTTATATACCGCTTCATAGGCCTTTCAGGCCTCTCTAAGCGGTTTACAGAGAGTCAGCATATTGCCCCCCACAATCTGGGTCCTCATTTTACCCACCTCGGAAGGATGGAAGGCTGAGTCAACCCTGAGCCGGTGAGATTTGAACCGCTGAACTGCTGATCTAGCAGTCAGCCTGCAGTGCTGCATTTAACCACTGCGCCACCTTGGCTCTAGGTTTAGGTTTAGGGTTAGGTTTAGGGGGGTTAGGTTTAGGTTTAGGGGTTAATTTTAGGTTTAGCATTTACAGCGTGCTTTTTTCTCCATGCCGTTGTCGCACTGTGATGACGTCAGCTACACGGTTTCATCGAGCGCCCTTTAGTCGAACACGGTTTTGTGGTGGAACCGGCCTCCCTATTTGTCATTCCAGCTGACCTGGGACGAAACTTCCCTTCTCCTTCACACCATCAGGTTATTACAGCTCTAGCACAATTTGAAAGTGCGCTAAGCCCGTATTAAAAAAGATCCAGTTACAACCTAAATGCTGGAGATGTGATTGTGCTGATGCTACTTACTTTCATATATGGTGGACTTGTAAAAAGGTTAAACCATTTTGGATAAAAATATGGTGGATTATGCAACATGTTCTTTAAAAAAGGGTAAAGTTTACCCCTCAGTTATTTTTGTTAGGTATAATTACTGATTGTACAGTTGTAGAGATTAACCTGATTTTGCATTTAATAACCGCAGCAAGACTGCTGGTGGTGCAATGCTGGAAGAAGGAAGATTTGCCTAGTATTCAAGAATGGACATTAAAAGTAACAAACCTAGCAGAGGTGGCTAAAATATCAGCATATCTCAAAGACCACTGAAACGAAAGATATAAACTGAACATTGAAAGTAACAAGCCTAGCTGAGATGGCTAAAATATCTGCATATCTCAAGGATCATTCCAATGAGAGATATAAATTGGAGTGGAGAAGATAGCAATAGCAGTTAGACTTATATACCGCTTCATAGGGCTTTCAGCCCTCTCTAAGCGGTTTACAGAGTCAGCATATATTGCCCCCAACAACAATCCGGGTCCTCATTTTACCCACCTCGGAAGGATGGAAGGCTGAGTCAACCCTGAGCCAGTGAGATTTGAACAGCTGAACTGCAGAACTGCAGTCAGCTGAAGTAGCCTGTAGTGCTGCATTTAACCACTGTGCCACCTTGATGGAATGACTATACTCAAAATAAATATGGGACTAAGAAATTTCAGATAGCTTATGACTGAAGAAACAAGGAATGATATAATCTGTTTAGAGTTAGCCTAGCAAGGAGGAGTTAAAGCTCAAATGAGAGATGATATTAACTTTTTTTAAAGTTTATTTTAGAATGTTTTTGTTAAAGATTTATACCCTGGGAAGTTGGGGGGGGAGGTTGGGGGGAGGGAAGTAAATATTTGTAAAAAAAATTTTTTTCAAAATTTTCATTAAAACAAACAAACAAAAGATCCAGTTAACAGGCTACAAGGGTAGAGGAAAGGCCAAAGATAAAATGGGAGGAACCCTCCTCCTTCCGTGTCTGTCAGCAAAACTGTTTTTGGACTTGGGTCTAGCAGTTCGGAACCAGCCCAGTGACTGATTGCAAACACAGCACCCTCTTGAGAGGTGACATCATGCGCCCATACTTGACCAATCTCCTTGTTGCATTTTCCATTAACGAGAGCAATTGATGGTTGTTTATCCCTCCAGCAAACGTTACTCAATGGGAGGGAAAGAAAGCCAGAGGAATCCACCCATTGCTTTCTTTAACTCGCCTGCCATTAAAACTATAAAAACCCTGCACCAGTCACCAGCCTCATTACTGAAACAAAATAGTGTTTGCATTCTGGACTAAACAAATGTAACGCTGGCATACTTTTCTTGCTGGCTCAAAAGGCTGGTGGACTGCATTCTAATGGGCCTCTCTGGCCGTGACCTCAGTATTGTTACTAGCAATAGGAAGCTATAACGGTTTCTTTTGCTGAGAGTTGATGCTGTGCAATAGTCCTGGATAGACCCTTTTCTCTCCCACCCCCCACGCCCCAAAAATGCTCTTATTCTAAACGTTTTAAAATCTTGCAGCAGGAAAGCTATTTTATTTCCATTCCTGGCCTAGCATATCTGGTTAAAAGTGTGTTTCGTGAAAACTCCCCAGTGAATATGCGGTGTAATTTCTAGGCTGAAGTGCCTTGCAAGTCACATCCATCTCTCACTCCCTTTCTCCCTAAATGCTCTAATAAGGCTTTAAAACTCCACAGTGGAGCTAACAGTCATTACTGCCAACAAAGGGGGGTTTACTTGAGGGCCTGATTGCAAAACAGGTGGGCAATTTTTGTTGATGAGGATTAGTCCCTTTCCTCCCTAAATAGCATCTCCCCCCTCCAACTCCTCTCCAAATCTCTGACTCTGCATAGCAATGATGCTTTTTGACTTGAGTGACAATAAGTAGAAGTTATTTCAAAGGATTTGGCAGATAGGGAAAGAGTCTCATCACAAAACAGCTAATAATTAGAGTTAAGAAGTTCTCTCTATTGACTCAGGATTGGGTAGGTAGGAGGAGGGGTTGAAGCAGAATGTAGACCACTAGATCAGACCCATGGAAAAAAGAAGTTAAGGTAGGATCATTCCTGTTGAAAAAAAATGTAATTCTGTGTAAGTTGGTAGTCCTGAGACTTTAACTAACCTTGTAGGCATGAGATTATACCTGGACTAAGTACTCATTTCTTTCTCTTTTTAAAGGGAACTCAACTAATTGTGATTTATTGAATCCTTTTACTCACCACAGGAAACACATCAGGTGGTGGTTCAAAGGGTTTCAAGTGCTTTATGAGCATCCATGGAGTATTTTGTTTTCTAGCTAACAGTTTGGTATGCAATTTTGTCATCTTCAATTGTCTTCATTCTTTCCTGCTTTCTGTTTACTGGGCGTTTTCTTGTCTTTTTAAATGGAGGCAAAAGATCACCAGCTTCTTCAGCTTCCATCTAGGGATGATGCAACTAATATTAGCCCGTTGCAACTAAACAGCAACTCAACAGGGGTAGTTAGCACCCACCCCTCTCCTAGAGGAATGAAATATTCTAGGAAATATTAAAAAAGGCAAAATATTACATTTCCCTGGATGAGAAAAGGAGAAACATGTTTTTAAAGACAAAGCAGCTCCCTGCCCCCACTTCAGCTCCAAGGTGATGGGATTAAGACATGGCCCTCAGGACATGATAGGATTAGCTTCATTACCTCGTCACCTCATCAACCAAGCCTGGGACTCAAAACAACCTAGAAAGTTCCTGCATGGCCCCTTGGGAGTCTGACAACCAATTAGAATACATTTCTTTCACAGGAACACGAAGCAAGTTTAAAGCCCAAGAGAGGGTATACATCTCTCCACCCCCTCTTTTTCACCCATGTGCCTTTTTCCCCCAGGACCTCAACCCATGTGGTCCTGTCCACCATTATACCATCTTTCCAAGCAGTCTCCATGCTTCCAGTGTCTTTCTCTCCACTTGGAACTGAATGCAGGTGGACATTTTTTCCAACACCAAAGAATGTTTTAAAAAGTTCTGATATTAGATTGAAATTTGTCTTGACTATGTAACCCATTGGAGGGCTGGGTTTTCTTTCTTTCTTTCTTTCTTTCTTTCTTTCTTTCTTTCTTTCTTTCTTTCTTTCTTTCTTTCTTTCTTTCTTTCTTTCTTTCTTATAAACTCATATGATTTGGTCCTGCCAGCCATAGCTCTGTATTGGTTCCAACATATAACACGTATGAATACCATTTGGGAAAGAAGTGTCACTGTTAAAAATGTTAAAATATAGAATTTGTCAAAATATGAAAAAAAATTCTTTTTATTGGAATGAGGCGCCCCTTAAAACTCAAATGGCTTCAACCTTATTGGAATTTAAAACTTAAAAGATTTTGCTGAGTTCTTTGGAGAGGATGACTGATGTCCCATTCTTCCTTCCTTCCTCTAATACTGATGGGCCCTGGTCTTGTGCCTTTCTAAAACATTTTAAAAACAAAGAACAGATAGAGAAATAATTAATTACAATCATTTCTCTATCTGTTCTTTGTTTTTAAAATGTTTTAACAATTGTACGCTCCCTAGAGCACAGGTGTCAAACTCACCACATCACATTGCCGTCACATTACATTTTCGTCACATTTTCCCCTTTGTGGAGCTGGAATGGGCATGGCCAGCACATGATACATCTGGCCCATAGGCTGCCAGTTTGACACCCCCTGGCCTAGAGTTACCAGGAGTTGAGTGATATATTTAATAAGCGGAATGAACCAGTGCAGTTCTGGACACAGCTGTGAAGCAACCCAAACTAATATAAACAAGGAAGCAGCTTGGTTAAAAAGAGTGGATAAGGATTAAAAAAAATGTTCAAATGAAAGAACTAGTAATAATGCAGAATTGGTAGAGAAGAGAGCAAGGAAGAAGAAGAATTGGTCAGCACTAGGTGGACAAACTGCATGGTTTTTGGTTGAAACTATTTTATTTTATTTTGGAATTTGTCAAACAAAAATGAGAACAAGAATAAAAGTAGAAAAATACAGTGACAGGGACGATAGGCATACTAGTGCACTTATGCACGCCCTCTCTACTAACCACTTAAGTATGAAGTAAGGTGGCGGAAGTCAATTTGTGACTGAAACTGTGAAAATTTGTAGCTGAGACAGCAGAATCAGGTAGAGCATTCCAGACTTTGACAACTCGGTTACAGAAATCATATTTTTTACAGTCAAGTTTAGAACGATTTACACTGAGTTTAAAGCGGTTTTTTATGGGGCCAGTTGCCAACCTGACCCCAACCCTCCTCCTTTCTCATCCGGGCTTGGGACCGGCAACGGCGGAGTTGTTGTTGTTGTTGTTGTTGTTATTATTATTATGTAATCCATCTGCAATACATAATAAGGCAATGCATTCTGTTTGTATATTGTATATATATTTAATAATAAATTTAAGATTTTAATTAGACCTGCATGCTGCCATGAGTTTACAAAAAATAAAGGGAGGAAAGATAGGCAAGTAAGTAAATAGATTGATGTCAGTTGCTAGAAGGGTAAAAGAAGCAAAAGGGTAGAAAACTGTTCTTATGCAGGACTGGATGGAATTCTGCCCTTTAATATCCCTTGTAATGGCAAATAATTTCCCTGTAACTGTGAATGTTACAAAAGAAACAGAACATTTTTTTAAAAATGCTTGTTGCAACAGTAATGTAATTCTCAGAATCTGTTTTATGACATGAAATCAGCTTGTGCTGTGTAAATCACATGTATGGATTAAATAGAGATTCACTTGATTAAAAAAGAATAATTGGGTTATTTAAATATAAATTCTCCTTCCACCCCAGACAGTTAAAGAAGTTTCTGTAAAGCACAATGGCATTTGAAGTTCCTGCCAACGTAGACCACAATATAAGCCAAGCGAGCAGACTCTAGAATATTATTAAATAAAGACCTGAATATAGTTATCCAAAAGGTTACTGAAGGCGGGAGAGAGAACGCCAGCCAGCCAGCCTGCCTGTCTATCTATCACATTGCGACCATGGAGATTCAGCATGCATGCATATATTGAAATATCTTTTGAGGTAGCTGTGTTGGGTATCAAATTATCTTTATTTTGAGTGGCAGTCGGCTATTTTCTCCTCCAAAATGTTCGGCCTAACTCTATTTCATGGTATGTCGACTCCCTCTCTGATTGCTCCAATATTCAGGTGCCGAGAAGTAAATGTTTCATGAAAGTGGTATCCCTGTCAGTCATGTGCATCTCATCTTGGCCCCCTGAGCTGTCAGCGAACAGATTGTCAAATTACCATTAGAATACAGGAGCCCGTCGCTCCAGGCAGTAAATGGAGAACCGGTGAGCATATGTCGCCAGCACGATATCGTAGCTTACGTATGAATTTGTAAAGTGGAAGTAAGCCAGCGGTACTGCAGCCATTGCTAACTGTTCTGTCTACCCGCGCATCCACATTACACCATATGTTTGCAAAAATTGTACTTAAAGGGGCTTGGAGATTTATTTTATTTATTTTTGTTTGTTTTTAATCCCACTCTGCTTCATAGTCCTAAAATGCAACCTTTCTACCAGGGCTTGAGATAACAATGCCGCAGACGTAGCCTCCAATCCGCTGTGGCGTCATTTTAGGGGTGTTTATTTATTTATTTATTTTAAACTTCACAAAGCTGTGGTCAAAGTCTCCTTCCCAAAGACAAAGGCAGGATCCATCTGTCTCAGGCATCCACAGAAAATGTTTGGAGGTACCAAGAGGGTTGAAATCGAATTCCCTCTTTCACTTTGCGTGCCATTTAAAGCTTTGCCACAATGCGAACCGCTTGGGCAGTTGCGGCTCCCACGGATTGTGTGTGTGTGTGTCCCTCGTCCCTTGCTACTAGCCTTGCAGGGATCCCAGGCACTGCGGCGTTATTTAATTTATTGCTTTTAATTAAACAGAATGTCTGGTGATAAAAGGGAAGCTTTCATCCTCAACTCCAATCCCTAAGTCATAAATATGCAGATTACACACACACACACACACAGAGACACACACAGACACACACAGACACACACACTTTTCCTGGCCTTCTGCTGTTGCAAATCCTGAGGTTTTTTTAATAAATGCTGGAAGTGGAAAGGAAGGAGTTGTCACGAGACCTTTTCACACTGCAATGGAAAGGGAATCACATTAACATAAGTAGGATTTATGACAGCTCAAATGCAAGCCCTGGGAAGGGAGGAGCTACTGGCTTGTAGGTTGAAGTGTAGTAATGTACTGTCAAACAGAAATCAGGTTTTCCTGTAGGACAGGTTTCATATATACATGTGTGTGCATATACATATACCGAAATATATACATATACATACACATGTGTTGTATTTGTGCTGATAAATAAATAAAGGGAGACTAGTATAGATCTATTTCAAGCTATTTAGCTCTCATCAGCTGGCCATACCCTTACTGGGATTAGAACCTGGGCTGTATTGCCTCTTAGGCAGATGTGTTAACCATTAAGCCACAAGGTTCTTCTCCTTATCAGCTGAGCCAGGGAAATAGGTATGTATTTAGAGTCACAACACCTGGTATGCCCCAAATATGGGAGGAAGCCTACTGCTTCCTTTCTCTGTCCATTGGCTCGTCACAAGAGACCATCCAGACAGAAAGCCCAATATTTTTACTGTTGCCTTTGTTACATTTGTGTTGTATTTGTGCTGATAAATAAATAAATACATACATATACATATACACAGACATATATTTGCATACATATGCATTTATACATATACAAACAAAACATGTATAAATTTTACTAAAAGTTTTAAAGAGTACGTAAAAGCAAACACAAAGTAACACAGTAATAAAATAAAAGCGCAGAAATAAATAAATAAATAAATAAATAAATAAATAAATAAATAAATAAATAAATAAATAGAAAGAAAGAAGCTTCTGATACCCTTTACAGTAAACATAACTATGGCTACAAAATTATCTCCTCTTCTATATTTAGAAAAAAAAGCTGGGTTTTTTTTTCCATCCTACCCTTCCCCCCCAACCTCTAATCATCAAAATCATAAATCATCTGCGGTTTTTTTTCTTGTTTCATACTTTCTTTCCCCGAATACCTTTTGACCACTGAAATAAGCGCTTGGCCTTATTTTCGGGGAGGTCTTATTATTTTTGAGGTGCAGGAGGTGGCGAGAGTGGTCACCTCATGGCTGCTGCTGTGTTGAAATATTTTTGGAGAGGGCTTATTTTCAGGGGAGGGCTTATGTTAGCGCATGCGCTCAAAAGCCGGATTGGGCTTATTATCTGGGGAGGTCTTATTTTCAGGGGAACAGGGTACAAAAATTCTATCAGGGGTTTCTAGTCAGCCATAACCAGATGTGTAGTTTGGAGGAGGAGGAGAAGGAACAATCTTGGTGCTCTTTTTGAATTGTAGGGCTGAACTGTAGATCTCATTCGTCCTTTTCTCCTTGTTTCAGACAGCTGCACCTTGTTCTAAGATTTCATATAAAATCAGAGAGTTGCTTCTTGGTCCCTGAGAGAGAGCTCAGTTCAGGGACTGGATATAGTTGGAAAGCGAATCGCAGCAAGATTTAGCATTATCTCAAATTAGGGCTGTTCTTTCTGGTTCAGCTAATTCCCAGATAAGTCCATCCTATGCCTTTTAAACATTCATTTGCAATTATTAAAATCCCCTCTAAAATATGCAGTTACAAGCACATGCATCCCTTATTCATTTCTTAAAAATAATACAAGCCTGAATGTCAAATGTTGGTTTGCAGCTGATGGGGGCTTTTCAGCATGCAAAGATTAAGGCCTTCAGATCTCCTAAGAAAGAGCAATAGCCCTGATTGCTTGCCCCCCCCCCCCCCATGTTAACCAACATGGCCAATTTCTTAGGATTCCTAAGAAAATGAATTGCCTTTGAAATGTAGAAGGAAGAAAGTCTTCTCTATTTCTTTCTGGTTCAGTCTACCCTTTTCTCCTCATTGCAAAAATACTGTTGGAAGAAATGTCCTTCTGGATTCAGTTCCAAGTTGGGGGTGGGAAACAGTGGAAACATGGGGACTGCTTAGAAAGATGGTTTAATGGTGGACAGAAACACATGGCTTGAGTTCCTGGACAGGAAAGGCCAAGATGCTGAGAGTCCCTGGGTTTTATGCCCTCTCCTGGGCTTTGAACTTCCTGAGGCACAGGAAGAGGATCCTGATTGGTTGCAGTCAGAGGTCATAGATAGCTTTGTAGGTTGTGTGCTTAGTTTGGTTGCAACTTCGTGGGTGGTGCAATTAAGGGCAATGAGGTGGGGTAGATCTTGGTTATGTAGAATAGTCTGTCTCAGGCCTTAATGGTCCATTGACAAAGGTGGAGGAGCCTATTAAGAGTGAGTCTGTTTACTGCCTAAAACATGTTTCTCTGGCTCAGGCCTTAAAGGCCCATTGACATAAGTAGTGGGAATGGGTTTCTGCCTCTCTGAGTTTCTACTTCTTTTTTAGGGGAAATATTCTGCTCTTTTCATATTTCCTCAAATATTTCCTTTTTCTAGAAGAGGGGTGGGTGCTAACTTTCTACACTGTATCAGAAGTTTCTCCCTGGTATCTCACTGAGGTAAAACATCCACTCACCTACCTGGGAGATTCAGATTTTGTATTTTTTTTTAATTCAGAAAGCAAAAGATGTTAGAGTCATCCAGGATTTCAAATCTTCTCTTTTGCATCTAAATTCCCCCACTTCTATCCCTGCACGCAGCAGCCCTTGATAAATGGGTTTGCCAAATGCATGGTTCCAGTTCAGCGGGAAGGATAAAAAAAATCAGCATTTTGCCTCCAGCAAAAATGTTCATTTTCAATCTTGGCCATAAACTGAGCTGATGATGATGACCTTTCTTCCTTCAACCTGAAGAACTCATCTGTACCTTAACATTTGCAAAGGACCTTGTCCATGAGCTGCAGCTAGCAATTTCCTTATGGCTTTCTTTCCAAATGAAAATGACTACATTTTGGTGTTTGGAAGTCTGTATTTGGTTATTGTTATTTTTCTTTCCTTACACGCAGTGCAATGCAGTTACTGTTTTGAAACAAAAATGCCTTGCTATCTTGGCCTTACGCAGTTTTCTGCTGGAAATTCCATTCCTTTCTTTTTTTATTATTATTTTATTCATAAACATTTTGATTTGATTTGATTTGATTATATTTATATGCCACCCTTTTCCCCCGAAGGGGACTCAGGGCGGCTCACAATTCAAATCAGGGAAGGAGGGTACAGACAAAAAAAATAAAAAACGAAACATAACAATGCATAATTTAAAAACACACAACAGTCATACCATTCGAGACGGGGGCAACAGCTCTTTAGCCCCAGGCCTGTCGGAACAGCCAGGTTTTAAGGGCTTTGCGTAAGGCCTGGAGGGTGGTGAGGGTTCGAATCTCCACGGGGAGCTCGTTCCAGAGGGTCGGAGGAGCCACAGAGAAGGCTCTCCTCCGGGTAGTCGCCAGTCGGCACTGGCCGGCGGATGGAATTCGGAGGAGGCCTAATCTGTGGGATCTAATCGGTCTAGTGGAGGTGATTGGCAGCATCCACTGAATACAGTGCATTGTCAGGGTATATCATACATACATACAGTAAGATAATATCGTAAAGGTTGCCTTTGCACATATGTGTTTTACTCATTCCCGATTCTAAGCGGTGTCGCTCATCTCTGTTTCAAAGCCGAAGAGCCAGCGCTGTCCAAAGATGTCTCCATGGTCATGTGGCCAGCATGACTAAAGCAGCATAAAACGCTGTTTACCTTCCCCCAAGTATAACCTTAGAATCAAAAAATATTTCAGTAATTTGCATTTACTGATGAATTCATTGGCCCTGTTGTTTGAGCTGCAAATTTATTCAACATATGGACCATTAAGTCCCTGCCTTCTCCTACCTTGGTCTGGTTAGTGGCAATTTAATTAATTTTCCATCTTCTACTAGCAAGGAATATTTACTGGCTCACCTAAAGTACTTTTTTTCTTTTAAAACCTCATAAACGTGATGTATAAAAACTATTAAGCAAAGGGGGAAAATCATTAACTCCTCACCTCAATACCATGGGTCAGTCATGCCATTAAGCACATCTTTGAAACACACATTGTGGCTGCTCACAGGTATGTCACCTTTTGGATTTAATGTTTTAGAAGTGGAAGCAGCTATTCCTACAATTGGAAAACGGAAATAACAAGCATCCCCTTTGCCATCTCAAGCAAAGTGAAATCATTTATTTTAGTAATTTAGCAACAAAATTAACTGACTCTTCTACCTACCCCCTATACTTTTTACTAAAATAAAACTATGCTAGGATGTCTGAAATATAATTCTGCAGTCAGCTTTGACTCTAATTATTTCTGACAAATTTAGCTATAGATGAAATGGACTATAGTTCATGGAAGCTTCTAGCACATGCATGCATTCAATGTGTCTGTCTGTCTGTCTGTCTGTCATCTATCTGTTTCTGTTCTGTCCCCCCTTCTCCGCTCGTTAACAGACGACAGGCAAACAAACTTAAAAGGAACTCTCTTTATCAGTTCTCAGCTCAGACTGGCTGCAAGCCCAAAAATAAACAGAAATAAAGTCTCTTTCAAGAAGATAACAGAATACCAAACAAAAACTCTTACAAAGCAATGCACTTCTCCAAGTGCCTCCTTGAATCAGGGTTACAGAAAGCAAATCACTTCTCCAAGTGCTCTCAAATAAACCACGACCGATGATCAATGAATGTTGAACGAACGAAGGAACGTTGACTCCTGCAACCAGGGCGTGGCACCATCCGTCCTTTTATCCCCAGAAGATGCCCCTAACGAGCCCCAGCTGCATTGTTAATCTTTCATCCTGAAAAGACTCACAGAAGACTGCTGCTGAGTCACAACATGTTTCTATCTTCCTTCCTTCCTTCCTTCCTTCCTTCCTTCCTTCCTTCCTTCCTTCCTTCCTTCTTTCTGCCTATCTACCTACCTACCTAAATCTGTCAGAAATGATTCTGTAGAGAACATTTGACTTCTATTCCATGTGGATTCTGGAAGGCTCTATGAAGGTTATGGATGATTCCAAAGGAAAGTTGGAGAAAGTAATAAAAAAGTATGATCAAAAATCCCTTATCTCAAACCACATTGATAGTAAGCAACACCAGTTTGATTGGGAAGCAGCATAAATCATTGGCCATACCAACGCCCGCCAGACACGTGAATTGAAGCCTGGTATTTTACCAAAGGAGCCATTAACAAACATATTGACCTAGATCCAGCCTATGAATATGTAAGAAACCAGACCATTCCAATCAACAAGAGAACCAATCAGCTGCTCAGAATTTAAATATAGCCCCAAATGAACAACCAATCACACAACCATCTGAGCAAACTGCTACACAAGACACTTATAAGCTAAGGAGAACAGGACGAGAAAATCCTGCGGATGATGTTACCGAGTCTGTTATCGAAACGTTCAGAAACTAAATTGAAATAAGCTTGGAGAGCAAACCACTCTCAAAAAGCAAAAAGTAAATTATTTGGTTGAAAGGCTCAAGACATTTGAAACAGTTCTTGTGACAATATTCTGACACAACATTTTTGTAGGTTTGGCTGTCAGCAAACTCCCACAGATGCTAGGATTGCGGTGTCAGGAAATGAAGGGCTTTCTTCCTTCGTCATGTTTTTGCTCACGTCGTGCACAATGGCCTTGAAGAGACTGAAAATGAGTCCGTGTGTGGATGCCGCCTATTCAAATGGGGAAAAAGATTAACCGCTTTAAAAAACACAAATCAATTTTCTCAGATTGAAAAAACTGACTGCAGCCTAAGCGAAAGAGACAAGTTCGACGTGAAAAAGTGAAATTGTATTAGACAAAGTTCAGTTGGCTTGGAGGGGAACAAAAGCACTTTCCTTCTTAGATGCAGGTTGCTGAATTTATTATGTCTCTTGACGTGAGAGGCTTCCCAAATTTAGGATTTCTGAGTACTTCAGGCACTCCAGGGAGATCTTCCTCCAGAATTCTCTACATTATCTTTCCCATCTCTATTAAAACCATTTCGTTTTCTTCTTGGATAATAAGGCTGGGATAATGGAGTGTTTCTAAGATCACAGACAATTATTCCCTCTACACAATTTCCCCCAATGTTACTATAGCTACTGGGCTGAAAACTTTCCCAATGTCCTTATGGCTTCCCACCTTTATCAAACTCTTCCCGTTTTAAACAGCAAAGCAAATGGAGCTTTTGACCACATACCGATAGTCCTTGACCTACAGCCAAAATTGAGGCCAGCATTTCTTTGTTTAAGCAAGGGGGGGGTTGTTAAATGGGCTGTGCCCAATTTTATGACGCCTTAAAGGGGCCATACATGAATTGATCACGAGCTGCAGGGGAGTAGAAGGGAATGTCGGAACAACTCAGTGGCCATGAATTACAGAGATGTGGAAGAACCAATGCACCATTTTGTAAGGAAGGAGTAGTTCTGTCCATTTTGTAGATTATGGGTCATTTCATTTTATTGTTTCTTGGTTTTGTCCATATTAGAGCTATGTAATGGGCAATTTTACACATTATTAAAAGGCATTAATTCATTAAATTGTCCCGTATATTTTTCTGTCTTGCCCTGCCTACCTTTGGCTGGCACGTTTTGAATTCTTTTCTTTGTGGTCATATAGTTGTCAAATAAAAGAAACTTTTCTCTAAGTATTTAGGGTTTCATTCCCCCCCACCCCCTCTGGAACGAGCTCCCCATGGAGATTCGAACCCTCACCACCCTCCAGGCCTTCCACAAAGCCCTTAAAACCTGGCTGTTCCGACAGACCAGGGGCTAAAGAGCTTTTGCCCCCCCCCCTCGAATGGTATGGTTGTTGTGTGTTTTTAAATTTTGTATTGTTTTGTTCGTCCTTTTTATCCCTTATCTGTATCCCCTTCCCTGACTTGGATTGTGAGCCGCCCTGAGTCCCCTTCGGGGAAAAGGGCGGCATATAAATGCAGTAAATTCAATTCAATTCAATTCAATTTCAAATATTTCAGGCTAAAATCCTGCAGCAACTATAATCCCTTTCAGTGCCTTTCTCCACCACCATCCTCCCTCCCACCCCCACAAAGTGGAAAAGTTACTGGATGGCTGGCATGAATGGGTTGCAGCCCTGCAGCTGGCTTGTGGTTCTGTCACAATGGGGAGACCCTGGAGTTATATTCTATTTCACCTCTCTGAACTTTTTGTCGGACTGACACAATAGCACCTTTATGAAAGGTTCTTCTAGGCTACACGGGAGGGTTGACAAGAGGTGAAAAACTCCTCCCTCCCCAAATTAGAAGAGATTGTACTACGGATCTATGGAGTGGAAACTTGGTTGAAATTATATCTATATCTATATATGCATGGTTTCCCTGAAGAATAGAATTCTTGTTTGGATGTGAGCTGTTTTTAAATTAAGCCTGTGTAAATAAAGCTTGGCAAACAGTTGTTTCTGTTTGTGTCTGTGTACAATGTGAAAGAAAGAAAGAAAGAAAGAAAGAAAGAGAAAGAAAGAAAGAAAGAAAGAAAGAAAGAAAGAGAGAAGAAAAAAGAAGAAAAAAAGAGAAGAAGAAAGGAAAGAAAGAAAAGAAAGAGGAAAGAAGAAAAAGAAAGAAGAAGAAAGAGAAGAAAGAGAAAGAAAAGAAAGAAGAGAAAGGGAAAGAAAGAAAGGAAGAAGAAAGAGAAAGAAAGAAAGAAAGAAAGAAGAGAGAAAGAAAGAAAGAAAGAAAAGGAAAAAGAGAAAGAAAAAGAAAGAAAGAGAAAGAAAGAAAGAAAGAAAGAAAGAAAGAAAGAAAGAAAGAAAGAAAGAAAGAAACAGGCTGATAAAGAGAGAGAGAGAGTTTTACTGGGCACACCAAATCCCTCCCTGCAAATTTGAGTCGGACTCTCTAATCCTGTGGCTGCGGAAGAAATCCCAAAGACGATGTTTATAGCAGAATTGCTGACAGAATACAATCCATAATTGCAAAGGGCTTCTGTAAATAGAGATGCCTGCACAATGTATATCCTCATGTAGTCTATACAAAGCATGCCTGTCTCATAAGCTGTCTTTTGATTTGCCTTGAGGAGTTTAGAGCTTGACATATTTTAGAAATGTAAAAAGAAAAAAAGAAAAGAAAAGAGAAAAGAAAAGAAAAAAGGCCTTGAGAGCATGGGAATAAAATCTTTAATAAGTAAATTACTCTTCTGTTTGACTTGCAGCCAGATAGTTCCTTGTTCTCTCTTTTTGCAGGGATATATGAATCTTCCTCTCCTTCGTTCCTGACCATGTCTCTCTGTTGTTTACATTTTCTTGCTCTCGGTTTTTCCTTCGTCTCTTAGTATTTACTCCTTTGCCGAAACCCAATCTTCATTTTTTTTTTAAGCAGCTCGAAAGCATAGTGCTTAGACTGCTGCATTTCATATGGGACACGGGAGTTCAAATCCCAGCTGATACCCATCTTATCAGGAGAGTTCTTTAGGTGCAGCCGCGCGAGCGATTGTGGGTGCACCTCGGTACACCCACGTTACACCTATCCTCCGCGAGCTGCACTGGCTACCTGTCGATCTCCGGATACGCTTCAAAGTGCTAGTTGTAACTTATAAAGCCCTTCATGGTATTGGACCTGGGTACTTGAGAGACCGCCTGCTGCCAATTACCTCCCAAAGACCCATCAGATCTCACAGATTAGGCCTCCTCTGGGTTCCGTCTACCAGCCAATGCCATCTGGCTACCACCTTCTCTGTAGCAGCTCCGGCCCTTTGGAATGAACTCCCCGCGGAGATTCGGACCCTCACCTCTCTCCAGGCCTTCCGGAAAGCCGTCAAAACCTGGCTGTGCCGGCAGGCCTGGGGTTGATGAGTTCCCCTCCCCTCTCGACTGGTATGGCTGTGTGATTTTCGTGTATTTTAATTATGTGTACTGTTGTTTATGTTCCCTTTCCCCTCTGAGTTGTTCGCCACCCTGAGTCCCTCCTGGAGAAGGGCGGCATGCAAATAAACCAAATACAATACAATACAATACAATACAATACAATACAATACAATACAATACAATACAATACCCCTGAATACTTACCTGCCTGCCTCAAATATGAGAATGGCATGAACTAAGAGAGTCACGCCAATTCAAATGTTGCCTAGATTAACAAGGTTGTGTGTCGGATGTAGGGGAGCCAGGACAATCTAATGATAAGTGGGCTACTGGAACAAGCCATGGATGAGACAAGAGAACCTGGAATGGATGGAAAGCTACTACAACACCGGACCTAATGAAAGGGGATATATTCCTGAGCTCAGTGATGACAAGCCATTTTGTAAAAGTGTACCAAAATTGTGTGCGCACGTACAATAGTGTGCCCGTGCATGCCTACACCCACAATTCAGTGCACCCCACCCACCTGTGCATGCATCTGTGACCTACCCCGCACATGTGCACATGACCTCCACCCCCTGTGAAGGGGGGGGGAGTTTTCACCCTCCCCAGGCTCTGGAGGCTTTTCTGAAGCCTCGGGAAGGCAAAAACGGCCTCCCCCAGCCCTCCGGAAGGCCGAGAATCAGCTAGCCAACACATGCATGTGTGCTGGAGCTGACACTTGCGTGCCAGCAGATATGGCTCCGCATTCCACATGTAGCATGCGTGCCATAGGTTCCCCATGTCTTCTTTTCCTGGAATTCCTTCTACCTTTTTTCTTTTTAAGCCTTTTTGCTCTCAAACCTTTGATTTCTAAGATCTGATCAGCAGTTTCAACTGCTCTGCTTCTAAAAACACATGTTTACTCCCATGCATGCATCTGAAGGGGGGATAAATCCTTTTAGAAAAGAAGTGATACAAATTTCTGTTTTAGACTCAGGAATAACATCCTTTTCCAATGTTCTGCTATGGGGCATAACGCAACACAACCTCCGACAATTTCCAAACAATGAGAAGTGTTCTGACCCCCCTCCTCCGTCTAGGAATGAAAACCAAAACCCACGTAACTAAAAAGGTTTCTTTTAATCAGTTAAGACTCTTGTTGGCTGCAAGCCACATAAACGAAGAGATAAGCACACTGGCAGCAATTCACACAAACTCTAGCAACAATCCAGCCTGCCAGGTTTGTTTCTTGTTAGTCCTTAACGTGAATGTTGACTTCTGCAAAAGGGCATGGGACAAGCAGTCTCTTTTATAATCAGGAGAGGATCTTAATAAGCATCAACTGAGCATAATCATCTCCTATGATTACGCAGTTGTTCTTTTTTTTTTTTTTAAATATATTTTATTCATTTTCACATTCATTTACAATCACTTATATACAGGGTATTTGCTATAAGAAAAAAAAATAAAAAAATAAAAAAAAAATAAAAAAAAATAAAAAAAACACAACTCATCATTCACAACCCCACCTGACACTTCCATCCTCCATACACCCCATCTACCCCCTCCAACTTTTCCTTTCCTCCCTCTAACGCTCCCCTCCTACTTCCCTTTCCCCTCAAACCTTCCTTCTCCCCTTACTCCCAACACGCCCCCTATACATTCCCCTTACTCCTTCCTTACTCCTCCCTCCTCTTCCCTCTACCTCCCTCCTTGGTGTATTCCTTTATCAAGTGTTGTTTATATAATCTAATAAAAAAGTAAAATAAACAAGGAAAAAAAAATTTAAAAGAAAGAAAAGAGAAAAAAGAAAAGGAAAAAAAAAGAACAACCGTATATAAGTGCATTCTTGTTCTTATTGAGACTATGTTAACACCCACCCACCCACCCCCCATAAATCCCCATCCCCTACTCCTCCCGACTTCCCAGGGCCCACACCTGGCACTGCCTTCTATCTAAAGTATCTTATATTCATATGGATTAAAATAAAAGCAATATATTAAGGAAAAAAAAAAACCAAAAGAAAAAAAGAAAAAAAAGAAACTCTTTGTGTTAAGCTCAAGCCCCCCATCTTATATATGCTTAACATAGTGTAAGTCATTCTATCTATAGTTTATTCTCGTCTCTTGCTTCTTTGTTATTTACCCCGACCTCCTGTAGACTCTCCCATTCCTCTTCCTTAACCTTGTATTCAGATAAACATTTATCCAAATTTGGTATAGACATCACTATACAATCTAAACTCAAAAATAATCCCTTCTAGTAAAATTTAAGCAGCGTGGATCATTCCACATATTCAAATATTACTTTACAGAAGAATAATCAAACTTTCCCTTTCTTAACCTTAATTTCAAACATAATTCAAAATAATCTGACCAGACTTTCCCTTCTTGGTAAAGTTTAAGCAGCGTGGATCAAGTATTACTTTACACAAAAATCAGTTTGCATTCTATCTTGAAATGATCCCGACCAGCTTTCCCTTCTAATAGGATTTAAACAACGTAAATCATTCCGCGTACATTTTGCCCTCATCCCTTGCTTCTCTGATATTTACCACTATCAAATTTATGCAGACATTAGTTTAAAATTTAGCTCAAAATAATTTCACCAAGCTTTCCCTTCTAATAAAAATTAAATAGCATAGATCATTCCACATATTCAAATAATACTTTCAACAAGAATCAGTTTACCTTCCGTTTTAAAATTATGTCATCCAGCTTTCCCTTCTAACAGAATTTAAACAACATAAATCATTCTGCATTCATTTACATATATACATTCAGTATCACCCCATCAATATACGTAAATCATTCCGCATGCATTTTACCCTCATCCCTTGCTCTCTAATATTTGCCACTATCAAATTATACAAACATTAGTTTAAAATCTAGCTCAAAATAATTTCACCAAGCTTTCCCTTCTAATAAAAATTAAATAGCATAGATCATTCCACATATTCAATAATAGTTTGTTTCTTGTTAGTCCTTAACGTGAATGTTGACTTCTGCAAAAGGGCATGGGACAAGCAGTCTTTTATAATCAGGAGAGGATCTTAATAAGCATCAACTGAGCATAATCATCTCCTATGATTACGCAGTTGTTCTTGCCGACGAGTAGTCCTTCGGCGGCGTGCATCCCGAAACAACTCACAAGTGTTTTCCTGAACACTCCCTCTGATCCAAGGCTCCAGCGCCACCTGGTGGCCAACCAGTCTCTCCTCGCCCTGCTCGGAGTCAGCACCCTGTCCAGGGTCCTCCACCTCTTCCAGGGCCGACTCAAAGACCCTCACTGTCCGAGTCTGGCGGCAGCTCCAACGGTACCTGCCTGGCCACAACAGAGAAGAATACCTGATGTAAGATAATTGCTCATGATCTTCCTATTCCTAAACAGTTTAAACACATAAATGCAGCTCGAGCATTAAAATGTGCCTTGTTCAAAGAAATCATGTATATGTTAGAAAGCATACATGTTCTCTTGGAACAAGAAGCCAGAATATTATTTCCCCTATAACCATAAAGTGGATGTCTGTGGAACAGAGGTATTATTCAGCCGGTTTGGATCGGTTCGGGTGAATTGGTAATGGAGATCATGGGTGGCCGACATGCCCCAAGTCTATGCTGTCCTAATTAGCCATATTTTTGAGGCCAGGGGCATGCATGGATGGGCAGGCGCATGCCCAGAAGGTGCACGTGTGCACAAAGTGAGTTTCAGCCTTTCTTCATTCAATAATCAGGAAAGAAAACCACTGGACTCCATTTGTTGAAATCAAGTGTACTTTTACTAATTATAAACGAACAGAAGCGAAGCAAAGCGAAGTCTGATTATTTAGGCACGAAAGCGAATAATATATTGTATAATTCATTCCCCTCCCCTTGGCATCCCCGTGCACAGTCCAATCATAATTCCCCCAAATGTCAGGTGTGAGATAACTTCGAAAGGCATCACCAGGATGGAATGCTGGACCGTTGGCCTTGGCGGGAAACACTCCCCCTCCACACATGCGCAGTAAGGCGGTCAGTTCAGTGTCTAGAAACTTCCTCCAGCACAACGATGATTCCCCTCCCAAATACCATGCCCCCCCTCCCCGTTTCAATGGCAGCCGAAGCAGCAGCAAAGCAGAGGCTGACATCGAGCATGTAAGCACAGGGCGAACCAGTGGTAAAAATAAGTAAAACTCACTGCTGCTGTGGAGATTCTGAGTCATCCAAGGTGCTTTTTTTAAAAAAAAGGGAAAATGGCCTTTATTATGGGCCCCGGAGCCTTTAGTTAAACCCTCCTCTTGATGAGGCTGCACGGTGTGGTTTTGTTGTCTGAAGGCTGAACTTCAAGCTCTCCTCTGACCTTTTTAAAAACATTGTGCATTAATGCCAACTGATCTATGATGACCCTCTCCATGTTCTCTTTGAGTTGGTTGGTGAAAAAAGGGCAACTGGACTGTTTTTCCTTGAGGAGGAGAAGAAAAACTTTTTCACAAGTGATGAAGTTTCTGGAGGCAAGTCATTCCCCTGATAAATTCTTCTGTCAGGAAATTTTCCCTCAGCTTTAGGTTGCTTCTCTCTTTGATTAGCTTCCATCCATTCCTGCCAACATGCTTGAAAAGCATTCCTTTCAGCATTCCTTGTACACCTCCCCAACCAGTGCTGTGCAACTACAGTATGGTACCCACTTGCTATGAATTTTTTTCCGATGATAATTTTATTTTATTTTAAACACATAAGCACATCAACAAAAACAAACACATAACTTAAGAACAACATAGAAACAATAAGTTCCATCGTATCATACCGCAGTTCCGAATCGGTTTCTTTGCAGTTAGTGTTTCCTTCTATACATTTCTATCTTGCGTTCATAATCTCCTTGTTCGTTATCCATTTTATGTACATTTCTTATTTATTTAAACTTAGCTACTTATGACCAAATATTATTACCTATATTATGCTTTATATTTTACTGTCATTTATTCTCTTACATACAGATTATAGATATACATTCACATAATTATTTTTGCTTTGCCATTCTTATATATTATTATTCCATTTGAAAGGTATGGTTTGAAATGCTTTGTTTACCATCCTTCTCACTGCTAAGACACCACCTTGTTTTCTCTTTCTTTCTTTTCTCCCTCCCTTCCTTCTACTTCCTTCCTTCCTCGTCTCCGTCCCCTTCTTCCTTCCCTTACCTCTTCCCTACTCCTACCTTTTTTTCCTTCCTACCTTCTCTCCTTCTCTTCTTCTCTTTCCCTCTTCTTCTTTTTCTCTCCCTTCTACCCACCTTCCCTTACCTCTTTCTTCTTCCCTTACCTCTCCTCCACACTTCTTCCTCTCATACTTTCTCTCCTTCTCTTCCTCTCTCTTCTACCCTCCACTCCTTTCTTTCCTTCGTCCCTCCATTCTCTACTTCCTTCCCCTCCTTTCCTTCCTTCTTCCATTCCTTTCTTTTTCTATTGTTATAGGTGTCTCTTTCAGATCTCAGTTCATGTTTTCTTGGGGATGGTATTTCCACACACCCAACTTTGTTTCATATCCTTTCCTTTTTTCTTTAGGATTCTACAGTCTATTTTCCAGCTATCGTCCTGGTTTGAATTCACAAATCTTGGCCCCCTTGTTTTACTCATAATTATTATTTTGAGAGTTATTCTATTTTTTCCACTTGCTATGAAATTTTGAATTATTGCTTCTGAACAACAAAGAAAGGATATCATACTGCATAAACAGCATCTTAAGTATGTTCTGGAATATTTCTAGAGAATGTATCTAACTCCAGAACTGGATACCAGCCAACTCTTTGCATTCTGTTTGAAATAATTTAAAATCGAACGAGTACAATATATCTGGCAAACCTACTATGCTGGGAATTTCCACACATAGTTATAATTTACCAGTGTGGCAACCTGAAATTATGGAACAGTAGCAATGCCTGTGCATCCAAACCACAAGGCTTTAAACATCCTCTAGCATTTCACCAGACAATTTATTTTATATATGAGCTAGGGTTGTAAATGCAGCTTGGGTTAGACCCAAATTGGCCTGCTTAGATCAATATTCCCAAACAATAAAGCTGCTACCAGTGCCATTATCTGAATCCCTGCCAACTTTTCCAAAGCTAACAGAAGCACATACGTTTCAGGAAAGTTGATGAAGAATCTTAACCACTTTCTGGTTAAGGGGAAGAATTCAAAGTATTCATTTTGGGGATCAGAATATCGGATGATGTATCTCTGCTCTCCCTCTTATTATTTTACTTGTTTGTTGTTGTTTCTCCAACATGTACAAGATAGCATGTATAAATCTAAACATGGACATGAATGAAAGAAATGAGTACAAATAAATGGGGACAGTAGGACGGGATGGAAGGCACGCTGGTGCTCTTATGCACGCCCCTTTACGGATCTCTGGGAATGGGATGAGATCCACAGTAGACAGTTTAAGGTTGAAGCTGTGGGGGTTGAGGATGTAACAACAGTCAGGTAGAGCATTCCAGGCACTGACCACTGTTGCTGAAGTCGTATTTTCTGTAATCAAGTGTCAGCCTCTGCTTGCTACTGCTTCAGCTGCCATTGAAACGGGGAGGGGGGGCATGGTATTTGGGAGGGGAATCATTGTTGTGCTGGAGGAAGCTTCTAGATACAGAACTGACCACATTAATGTGCATGTGGAGCGGGAGTGTCTCCCACCAAGGCCAACGGTCCAGCATTCCATCCTGGCGATGCCTTTCGAAGTTATCTCACACCTGACATTTGGGAGAAATATGATTGGACTGTGCACGGGGATGCCAAGAGGAGGGGAATGAATGATACAATATAATATTAGCTTTTGCGCCTAATTAACCAGACTTAGCTTAGCTTCGCTTCTATTCATTTATGATTAGTAAAAGTACACTTGATTCAATACAAATGGAGTCCAGTGGTTTTCTTTCCTGTTTATTGAATGAAGTGCTGCTGACATCAAGTTTGAAGCCCTTTACCTTGAGTTTGTATTGATTGCTTGCCCATGTATTATTGTGGTTGGAGCTGAAGAAGTCATTGACAGGGAAGATGTTGTAGCAGACAATTTTGTGTATTATGCTTAAGCCAGGGGTGGGTTTCTCACCCCGTTCCAACCGGTTCGGTTGGAATGGGCCGGCGGGCCTCATGCATGCGCGCAGTGCATGCATGCGTACTAGTGCCTGTGCGATGCTCCAGCTGCTCCTGGAGGATCGCGCAGGCGCTGTATGCATTCTGCGCATGCGTGGAAGCGCAGAACTCGTCAAAACAGGTAAGAAACGCGGGCGGGCGGGTGGATCCTTCGGCGTTCCCGGAAGTACTTACTTCCGGGTTCGCCGCCCAACGGTTCATGGGGACCGCCGCGAACCGCCTGAAACCACACCCTGGCTTAAGCATACTCTCTCAAACATTTATGTCCATTTAAAATGGCCTTTGAAACCTAACAACAACAACAACCTAGTTGATTCACCTGTAATTTGACTCATAAATTTCCAGTTCATTCCTGAAAACCTGTGCCACTCAAGCATATAATATTCTCACTTGTGAGAGACAACAGCCTTTCAAAAGAAGGGAGATGTACATTCCTGAGGAAAAATCACCAAATGTCCTCAAACAATGTCTTCAAACAATTGATTCTCATATTTTGCCCAGAGTCCAATACTCAGGTGGGAATATTTTCATTTCCCACACAATAAAAGTAAAAGAAGATGGAAGAAATTCTCTACCCAAGGAAAAGTCAAGGAAAGAACCTGAAATATAGGTAATCTTCAACTTACATTACATTTAGGGACCATTCAAGGTTACATCAGTGGGAGGAAAAAGGACTTATGGCCATTTTTCCCATTTATAACCATTGCAACATTCCCATGGTTCGTGTGATCAAAATTCAGATGCTTGACAACTGACTCAGACTTATGACGGTGGCAGTGTCCCAGGGTCATGGGATCATCTTTGTGACCTTTTGACAAGCAAAGTCAACAGGGAAGCCAGATGCACTTGAGAAACATGTTACTAAGTTAACGACTGCCATGATTCACTTAACACTTGTGGCAAAAAGGTCATAAAATGGGGCAAAACTCACTTAACAAATGTCTGACTTAGCAACAGAAATTTTGGGCTCAATTCAGGTCTTAGGTTAACGACTACTTGCAATCAATTGCCTATATTTATCCTATATTGATTCCTGTTGCATCACAATGTGTTCATCTCAAGCTAAAATACAAGATGGCAGCTTCTGCGGAGTCTTGAAATATGCTTCCTCCCCCCACCTCCCCTGCCTCTTTGTTTTAAGAATTGATTATTAACACTTCTACACTATTTCTAGCATCCTTTAGCTATCGCTCTGGCGATTTATCACTAATGAAGACAGGCTTTATATCACCGCATTAATGGCTTGGTGTCTGAAAAGCTCTCGACTGAGTTTACTCTCCTGCATCAAACGCCAATGGACAAAAAGAGCTTCACTCCAGAAGTCATTTACTCACGAAATGATTGTGAGCGGAAATGCCTGTCTACAGGGTGTATTTGCTCCAAAGAACAAAAGACAAAGACCTACTGAAGGTCCTTCCTTACTTAGAATCATTGAGTTGAAAAGAGTCTGATAGGTCACCCAATCCACTTTCCCTACTTGGTTCAGAGCAGTGTTTCTCGACTTGGAGACTTTAAGATGGGTGGACTCAACTCCCAGAATCTCCAGACAGCAAAGCTTTTCTGACTGGGGAATTCTGGGAGTTGAAGTCCACCCATCTTAAAGTTGCCAAGGTTGAGAAACCTGCCCTAGAGGATCTTGATAGATGACCATCCAGTGTCAGGGTTCCAAGTAACTGTGACCTGACAAAAGCATGCTGACAAAACCGTGTCACTAAAACCATGATGTCAATGCGCCGACAACAGCGCATCGACAACAGCGCGTTGATAGAAGGGCAATTTACAATAGCGCGTCGACAGAAGGGCAATTTAAGTTGGTTGAAATTGGAATTGGAAAGTTTATTTATAGGCCGCCCTTTTCCCTGGGGGGACTCAGGGCGGCTTACATTCATAGGGCGGGATACACTGACAACAATACTCATTAAATAGAGCACAACATTCTCATTCGGGTGGGGACGGATTACAATCTTAACCCCCCTTAACTATCTTAATTAGGTAAGGGTAAGGTTGGTTTAGGTTTAGGTTTAGGGTTAGGTTTAGTTTCGGTTAGGTTAGGGTTAGGTTTAGGGTTAGGGTTAGGTTAGGGTTAGGTTAGGGTTAGGTTAGGGTTAGGGTTAGGGTTAGGTTTAGGGTTAGGTTTAGGGTGGTTTAGGGTTAGGTTAGGGTTAGGGTTCGGGTTAGGGTTAGGGTTAGGGTTAGGTTAGGGTTAGGTTTAAGGGTTAGGGTTAGGTTAGGGTTAGGGTAGGGTTAGGGTGGGTTAGGGTTAGGTTAGGGTTAGGTTTAGGGTTAGGTTTAGGTTTAGGGTTAGGGTTAGGTTAGGGTTAGGGTTAGGGTTAGGGTTGGGTAGTTAGGGTTAGGTTTAGGGTTAGGTTTAGGTTAGGTGTAGGGTTAGGGTTAGGGTTAGGTTAGGGTTAGGGTTAGGGTTAGGTTTAGGGTTAGGTTTAGGGTTAGGTTTAGGTTAGGGTTAGGTAGGTTTAGGGTTAGTTAGGTTAGGTTAGGGTTAGGGTTAGGGTTAGGGTTGGGTTAGGGTTAGGGTTAGGTTAGGGGGTTAGGTTAGGTTTAGGTTAGGGGTAGGGTTAGGGTTAGGTTGGGTTGGGTTAGGGTTAGGGTTAGGGTAGGGTTAGGGTAGGGTTAAGTTTAGGGTTAGCATTATCGTTACGTTTAGGGTTAGGGTTAGGGTTAGGGTTAGGGTCAGCGTTAGGTTTAGGGTTAGGTTTAGGGTTAGGGTTAGGGTTAGGTTTACAGCGCCTTCTGTTGGTGCGCTGTTGTCAGCGTGATTCAGCGCTCATTCGTCGGTGAGGTTCAGAACTCGCGGATTTGTCACCGCGGTTTAGTCGGGCGCGCTTTTGTCGGGCGCGCTTTTGTCGGTGAACCCCAAGTAACACCCCCAGCGAAAAAAGTCTCTGAGGTTTGAGTTTCCTCAAAGTTCCATTTTATTAGAGATGTCATATTGGCACATCTGGGAAATCCGAATTGAAAGCTTTCAGGTTTTCCCTCCAAGTAAAAGTTCAAGTCCCTGCCCAGCACCCACATATCCATCACATGGCCCAATCAGGCACCATCCCAACCGGAGATGCCTCCCAGTCACGCACTCAAGTGCAGGGCAAGATGTCCTTGACTCTCTGAGAAAGGAATGCTAGTTAGGCTATATCTCCCATACTCCACGTAATCCCCTCTCCCATTTTCCCACAGTAAAATGTGGCAGGCCTGAAGGCCCAATGCAAAAGATGGCTTCCAGTTCTGACATCCAGCTTGTTTTGAAAATCTCTAGCCAAGGAAAACGTTGGGTGGCAGATTGTTCACTGACTGATAGTTTCCAGATTTGTCTTTGACTTATGACCATAATGGACTCTGCCCGTTATGGTTTAAGTTGGACATAAAAATGGATCATCATGCGAATGATCCAATTTAGATCTTTTTTGTTTGTGGTTTTGTTAGGTGAATCCAAGCCATTTTAGAGCATCTGAATTCTGACCTTGGGAGCGGGGGGGGGGGGGGGGTGTGGGTGACCGTCAGAATTTTAGAACTGAGTTGTAAGTATTTTCGTGGGTCAATCGAACTTGAGTGACCATAAATGAGGAACTTGTAGGCAGGAAATTTCTCCTGATTCCTTTTTCCATTTGGCACTAAACCATCTTGGCAAACTCATTTCTCCCTGATTATGAATATTTCTCTTATCTAATTTTCCCCTCACTGTTTAAACTGTCTTATATCAATCTTTTGCCACTGTAAAGTTGCCAGTATTTCCACTTAAGCTCCCACAATTACCGATGGATAACTTTGGGTTTAAAGACATCATCCTCCTGTCTCCAATCCTTCCATATCCTATTTAAGATGCATTCAAGACTGAACTGGATGATATGATATTGATTTTGAAACCTGATGTTTAATGCTCTAATCTGCCCACGTGCATCTATTGTCTTTCTTGCAAAATTAAAAGTGAATCAATTGCTAACATTCCCTCATGGTGTTTTTTTTACTCATCAGAGTGACAAACGTAGATTGTTTTCAACCCTCCTCATCCTGGCATGTTTGGCAATTCTACCGTTGGGCAATTTCACCAAATTATTTCCAGCATGCTGTGCTGTAGTAAAATCCCAAAGAGGTTGGAGGAGGAAGAGCAATAGCCTGCCCATTCAAATCCAGCGCTATTTCTGAAGCAACATTCCTTTCCTTAAACAATTTCATTGCTCAGGGAACAAAGATATTGTTGCTATTAATGTGGTATATTAGGATATTTAAAGTGGCTTCCAATTGCAAACATCCCATTGATCAGACATCATTTGGCCATGGAGGAAAAGTGGCTTACCCCAGTGTTTCTCAACCTTGGCTGATTGAAGATGTGTGAATTTCAATTCCCAGAATTCCCCAGCCAGCACATCTTTGAAGTCTAAATTTCAATTGGCAAGGCTGGGAAACACTGGTTAGGACGATAGTGGTCATTCCTATCATTATTCCTATCACCCATCTCCTCCCACTTATGACTGCAGGACTGTAACTTGTTGCTAGTATCCTTGCAATTTATATTGATATTGATTGTTTCCTGATTGCTTATTTGTACCCTGTGACTGTAATTAAGGTTGCACTTTATGATTCTTGAGGAATGTATTTTATTCTCTTTACGTACACTCAGAGCATCTGCACCAAAGACAAATTCCTTGTGTGTCCAATCACACTTGGCCAATCAAGAATTCTATTCAAAATCAGGAGGAGTCTGTTAGCACCTTTTCCACTATATTTTGTTTAAAAGCATACAATTCAGAGGTGGGTTCCTACCAGTTCGCACCTATTCGGTAGAACCGGTTCGTCAAATCTACCGAACCGGTTAGAAGAGGTTCCACCAGTGGACCCGGAAAGCAGGCCACACCTACAGAAGAGGTTCCAAAATTTTTGAAACCCACCCTGGTCCTTGGATATGATATTCTACACTATCATGCTATATTTATAAAACTCAGTGCCTCTGTGAAGGGAAGGATGACTCTGCGTTTGTGGTGGGCAATCAGAACATTGCGTGTGTTGAAGTTGCTTTAACGCAAAGCAAGATACCTTTTAAAAAACAAGTTGACATCCTATTTTATGCATGCCAGTGCTGTGTGTGAGGTAATTTAAGGTGGTTCTGACAAGTGTCATTGGCATCTTCATATCCAGTCACATGGGCGGCAAGCCACTCCATCCAGTCACATGGTGACAAGCCACTCCCACAAAGGAGGCCACACCCACAGAGTAGGTTCAAACAATTTTTGAAACCCACCACTGATACAATTACAGTCACAAAATTACAGGTAGTCCTTGACTTACAACTGTTTGTTTAGCAAACATTCGAAGTTGCAACAGCAATGGAAAAAGTGGCATGGCTGTCTTTTTCATTCTTACAACCATTGTAGCATCCCTGTTATTCACATGATCAAAATTCATATGCTTGGAACTGGCATGTATCTGTGAAGGTTGCAGTGCCCCAGAGTCATACGATCACCTATTGCAACCTTCTGGCAAGCAGAGTCAATGGGGAAGACAGATACAACTGCAGGGATTCACTTAACAACTGTGGCAAGAAAGGTCACAAAGTAGGGCAAAGCTCACTTAATAGCAGTCTTGCTTAGCAACAGAAATATTGGGCTTAATTGTGGTTGTCAGTGGAGGACCAAGTATAATAAATTTATTAGTCAGAAAAGGTGCTATCAGACTCCTGATTTTCAACAGGAGGTCTATTCTGGAATTACTTTGGGGAATGTACCAGTGATGGGATTCAAATAATTTAACAACGGTTCTCTGCCTTAATGACCATCTGGGTAGGTGGGGCTCGGTGGTCATGTGACTGGGTGGGCGTGGCCAACTCAACGTCCCTCAGGTCGATGGGCGCTTTGCCTTAGCTGTTACAATGATAAGGGTTAACCGGAGAGGCAGTTTCTGTAAGCAGGGCAATAAAGATGAGGCTAGAAACAACACCAGAATGTTCCCTTCCTGCCTTCCTTACAGGATTAGACCCTGTAAAGTGGGGAAAAAACAAAAGGAGATTTCTTCCAACAACCGGTTCTCCGAACTGCTTAGAAAGTTAACAACCGGTTCTCCCGAATAGGTGCGAACTGGCTGAATCCCACCACTGGACTGTACCTTTGTCTGGAAAATAACTGAAAAATATGTCCAAGTGACCAGCTAAGGGTCCATAACTAAGGAAGCAGCAGAGGTGGGATTCAACTGGTTCAGACAGTTTGTCCGAACCAGTAGCAGAAATCATAGGTAGGCCCGCCACCCGCCCTGGCTTTATGCCGTCCTATTTAGATGCATTTTTGGAGACGGGTGCATGCGCGGAAGGCATGTGCACAAGCAAAGCGCATGCATGTGTGGCCAACCGGTGGTAACAAAATGTGAAACCGGCCGCTGGGGAAGTAGGATGGTAATAAATGGAATTGAAAATTGCCCGGCATCATCAAAACATTCTACCACCATCGATAAATACAGGATTTGGTTAACCATCTAGGATGCTAATGAGGATCAGGGCAGCATAGCTGGGTGACCTTGGGCCAGTCCCTTTCTCTCAACCCAACCCAGTGGTGGGTTTCAAAAGTTGTTCGAACCTACTCTGGGTGTGGCCTCCTTTGTGGAGTGGCTTGCTGCCCATGTGACCGGATGGGAGTGGCTTGCCATCCATGTGACGGGATATGAAGATGCCAACGACACTTGTCAGAACCACCTTAAATTATCTCACACACAGCACTGGCATGCATAAGAATATGATGCAAACTTTTTTTTTAAAGGCATCTTTGGTTTGCGTTAAAACAACTTCAACACACGCAATGTTCTGATTGCACCACAAACGCAGTAGTCATCCTTACCTTCCACAGAGGCACTGAGTTTATAAATAGGAGCATGATAGTGTAGAATAATCATATCCAGGGACCAGTGGTTGGTTTCAAAAAAGTTTGGACCCTCTTCTGTAGGTGTGGCCTGCTTTCCGGGTCCACTGGTGGAACCTCTTCTAACCGGTTCGGTAGATTTGACGAACCGGTTCCACCGAATAGGTGCGAACTGGTAGGAACCCACCTCTGACCCAACCCATCTCAGAGGCTTGTTGCGATGGGGAAAATAGGAGGAGGAAGGGGCATTAGATAGGTTCTCTGCCTTGAGTTCTTTATAAATATAATAAAGGCAAGATATTGAATAAATAAATATCCCAATAAATCTAATACAGTGTATTAGTAGTATAGAAGGTTAAGAGATGCTAAGTATCCTTACGGGTGAAAAGACTCTGGAAGTTTGGATTTCAAATTTTGAATATTTATTATTAGATTTTCAGCTGAAAACCTATTTTTTTCTGAGGAGCAGAGATGAGACAGAAAGATGGCTTGTGCTGCTGGCTCAAACCCAGAAGGATCCCTTTGGCTTCTCCCTTACACATTCATTATAATGTGAAGTTTCCTTAGAAATTCTTGGGGACCTGGTGCTCCCTCTGTTGGTAAAGAAACTTCACAACATCACGTACGATTCGGTGAGCCTGGCTAAAACGTCATTATTTGCCCTTCTTTTCCACAACGTGGAGGTGGAGAGGGGCACCCCGGGGAAAACGTCTGCCGTGTTTCAAGAAATAATTTAATTAAATGTTATTACATGTTATCTTTATTTAAGTTAACTTTTAATTAAAGGCTTCTAGAAAGATGTGGTGTGACTCCTTGCCCTCAATTCTGGGCTGATTTGGATGAAACCTGGAAATAATAGAATAGAATGGAATGGAATGGAATGGAATAGAATAGAATAGATAGATAGATATAGAATATAGAATATAGAATATAGAATATAGAATATAGAATATAGAAATAGAATAAGAATATGATATAGAATATAGAATATAGAATATGAATGGAATGGAATGGAATAGATAGATAGAATAAGAATATAGAATATAGAATATAGAATATAGAATATAGAATATAGAATATAGAATATAGAGAATATAGAATATAGAATATAGAATATAGAATATAGAATATAGAATATAGAATATAGAATATAGAATATAGAATATAGAATATAGAATATGAATGGAATGGAATGGAATGGAATAGAATATAGAATATGAATGGAATAGAATAGAATAGAATGGAATGGAATGGAATGGAATGGAATGGATGGAATGGAGTGGAGTGGAGTGGAGTGGAACGGAACGGAACGGAAGAGAACGGAACAGAACAGAACAGAACAGAATAGAATTCTTTATTGGCCAAGGTTGATTGGACACAGAAGGAATTTGTCTTTGGTACACTCTCAGTGTACGTAAATAAAAATAAAATAGAATACATTCATCGGGGATCATAAGATACAACACTTAGTGATAAATGTAGGGAATAAATATTTGCCATTTAAGCTTTGTGAACTTCACTGACTTTTCCTGGCTGATTAATTTTAAAAAATGGGGGATTCATTTCCTCTTATGCCTTGAAAACAAAGCTTTTTTGAGATTAAACCTGCCTCAACGTCTATACCCCTCTTTTTTCCCCACCCCCCAATCTGTGCCTCAGCCGTTCAGGAATCCCAGACTTAAAGGAGCTATAGTTTAATGAGCATCTGAAACACAAGTGCTCAGTGTTTGTCAGCAGTACCAAAGATATTACTGCTGGAAAGATCTTCCAGCTGTGATTTGCTCTTAGCATGGTAACCTATTTCCATTTATCATTTCTCCAATTGCCGTACTGGATGCTGCTAATGTAAAAACACGGGTAATTTGAATCCGAGTTGTCACAAAGTCTCTTTGAAGGCTTATATCCAAGGTTAGAATTTGTCTGCCAGGATATCGTTATGATCAAAAATGGGGATATGGCCTTCTTTCCCTGAGCAGGCCTTCTCCTCAGCAAGCAACACACCACGATCACAATGCCACAGCTAGTTTTTGTTAGTCTTTGTCATTATTTATAAGGAAAACATGCTGTGACTAGGAACTGAAGCTGCATCCGGCTAGGTTAATTGTCAGAGAGAGAAACCAGAATGTAGAAGAGGCAGGATGAAGCAGTAACTATGAAAAACTGGATAATATTTTAAGCTCCTTGACTTCTCCTATAATAAAAGACAACGAGATAGCCCCATTTGCTAATAGGCAAGGGCTATTTCATTTTCATAACATAAACATGTATACTATTACATAGCCAACATCGTATTGTATTATTAAATGTTTACATTATTTCATGTTGCCATCAACTCCCCAAACAGTTATTGGCTCTTCTGTTCTCCATAAGCTACATTTGTACCTTATCCATCACTTTCTTCTCCCTCTCTCCTCCCCCTCCCTACCTCCTTTCTTCCCTCTGTCGCCCTTCTCTTCTCTACTTCCCCTTCCTTTCTCCTTCTCTCTCCCCTTTCCACTCCTCCTTTCTCTTCTCCTCTTCCCTCCCCGCCCCTCTCCTATCCCTCTCTTCTTCTCTTACCTCTCCCCTCTACTTCACACTCTGCATCTCATTTACTTGGTGTATTTCAGTCTGAGCGAGCTCCATTTTATGTGGTATTTAAAATCCCTTTTCAACATACATATTTAATTTTAACATATATCTCCTCCTCCTTTTTTAAAAAAGAAGGAAAAAACTATACATATATAGTCATTGTTTTAAACACCCCGCCCAGCCTCATTTTGGCCGAGATGTAGACCTGGTTACAATTCCCAGATATTCTCATCAATATATATAAATAGCAATAGCAATAGCAATACAGTTAACTTATATACTGCTTAATAGGGCTTTCAGCCCTCTCTAAGCGGTTTACAGAGTCAGCATATTGCCCCCAACAATCCGGTCCTCATTTTACCCACCCCGGAAGGATGGAATCTTGAGCCGGTGAGATTTGAACAGCCGAACTGCTGAACTGCAGTCAGCTGAAGTAGCCTGCAGTGCTGCATTTAACCACTGCGCCACTTCGGCTCTATTATGCATCCTTACAGGCCCCCACTTTGTGATTCTGTCTTTAAATCTCAATAGTTTCCCATTGTAAGGATATTTCATGTTCCCTCTCCATTTTTCCATATCTTAGATTAGGTTACCCTTAATTGTCTATAAATAGCAATCCTTACTGTTCAATGTTCATTACAATTCCCTTAATCTATATAGAATAACAAGTGGTTCACATCTCACTTCATTCATCATCTTAGAAGTTCTATATATATGTTCATGTTTCCTATATTTGACCCATGCTTAATTGTCCTTCTATTGTCATATTCATTCAATTAGCAACTCAGTTTAATTATCATGTATAAAAGTAAATCACAAACCTCTGCTTTATAATCTCCCCATATCAATTTCATATTTGTCCATATTCCATATTTTAACCTTTATTTAATTATTTTCCATTATCATAATCAATCAGTTAGCAACTTAATTTTATCGTCATATTTAGGAGTAAATCTCTTATCTCAGCTTTATATTTTCCCATATAACAATTTCTAGTTGTCTGATTTTTCCTAGTAAGTCTTTTGTCCCATTTCTCTATTCCTGCCTTCTCCCTTTTCTTTGTTTTGACATGTCCACCCTCTTCAATTTTCCCAAAACCACCGTCAAAGAAATCTTTTATATTTCCCTTTGTTGGGACGTAACCTCCTTCTTCAATTTTCCTTATGCCACTGTCAACCTCCGAAACATCTTTTGTCTGCTTTTTATTTCCTTTTGTTGGGACACATCCCTTCTTTTCAATTTTCCCTATACCTCTGTCAAACTCAATAGAGTTTTTTGTCTGCTTTTTATTCCCAACCATTTCTACTGCTTCATTATCTCTTTCCCCTTCTTACTTCCCTTCTTCTTTAAATACCTGCTTCTCTGAATTCAGAATTCTATTTAGGCTTGATTTTAATTATGTATGCATATTTTTAATAATTTCATGTAGTTCTTCAAATTCCCACCTTTCCATAATGTCTAGTTCCAAAGTTACAGTTAATTATACAGTTCTTATTTCAAAGTTCTGGTCCACTTTAAATTTGTCTAATTCAACTAATATGAAAAGGGAAGAGAAACTGGTCTTTAGCAGAAAAAAAGAAAAAAATACTTTGTATTTTCCCAACTCTTGACCTTGCCATTATTTTTCCCCTTGTCACTCTCCACCTCTCGTTGGCCACAGTTGCTCAACATATATCAATTGGAACACACTTGCCTACAGCCAAACCCGGGTATGTTTCTTTCGCCTCCTGCTATTCCAAGTTCTGATTTATGGCAGTTGGTTAATTAAAACTTCCCGCACAGGCAAGATTAGGTTATCAGTTGTCAGTGAGAAAATAGTGCTCTTTTCTTGATCTTTCTCCGTTGTTGCATTCCACCTCTTATTAATTGGAGCTAAGATATATTAGTTGGAAGACATCCGGATGAAGTAATTCCTTCGGAATATTTGGTTTCTATTTCAAATCCAAAACCAAATTTAGAGTCTGTATTTGAGTGGGTTTGTCACTTCTCTGCTTTCTCCCTTTCTGTCCGAATTGTTTCAAACAAATGTCTTTTTTTGGGGGGGGGCTAGTGTTTCAACCCTCCATTTTCTGTTCTTTCTTTCCTTTTGCCAAAATCCAGATCTGTCTATTAATATTATTTGTACTCTCAAGATTCTTTGCCTTTTCCAAGTTTTGATTTATGATTGTGGGTTAAATGAATCTTCTTACCGGTCTTTCATCTCATCTCCTGTAGGCTCCTGTTCAGTGCTTCTGTGCTGCCATGCTGCCATCCCTACTCCAATTCAGAGGGCAAATCTCTGACCTGTGAGGGACCTGTTGCCTCCCCCTGGGTCTGATGAGATGCTGCCCCTTCTTGCTCCCTCCCTCCAGGGGGGTTCTGATTCAAAAAGGATCCCCAGAGTTGGTTTGTCAGACAGGGTTCATGTGAGGCTCCTCAGAGCTCACATCCCCCACGTCTGTCCAGCTGGAGACCTTCCTGTTGAATCAGCAAGGGCTATTTTTAAAGCTTTTTTCCCTGATCCAAGACTTACTCAGAATGCTAGGATTTGCTTAGGAATCTTCATTTAGGAAGGACCTTACATTTAACATATCTAACTGTGTTTGCTCCTTCCCTCCCCCTTTTCCTCCCCCTCCCCTCTCCTTGCAAGTTCAAGGTAGCTACCCAGAATTCCATTTTTTATCTGATTTCCAAATCTTCATGCAATGATACAACATAAGAGCCGAGGTGGCGCAGTGGTTAGAGTGCAGTACTGCAGGCCACTTTAGCTGACTGCAATTCTGCAGTTCAGCAGTTCAAATCTCACCGGCTCAAGGTTGACTCAGCCTTCCATCCTTCCGAGGGGTGTGAAATGAGGACCCAGACTGTGGGGCGATATGCTGACTCTGTAAACCGCTTAGAGAGGGCTGAAAGCCCTATGAAGCGGTATATAAGTCTAATTGCTATTGCTATCTATCTATCTATCTATCTATCTATCTATCTATCTATCTATCTATCTATCTATCTATCTATCTATCATCCATCCAATCTCTCTCCTATATGTCTACCTACCTATATCATCTATCCAATCCAATCCCTCATCTATCATCCATTATCTATCTATCTATCTATCTATCTATCTATCTATCTATCTATCTATATCTATCTATCTAAGAGCCGAGGTGGCGCAGTGGTTAGGGTGCAGTACTGCAGGCCACTTCAGCTGACTGCTATCTGCAGTTCAGCGGTTCAATCTCACCGGCTCAGGGTTGACTCAGCCTTCCATCCTTCCGAGGTGGGTGAAATGAGGACCCAGACTGTGGGGGGCAAATATGCTGACTCTGTAAACCGCTTAGAAAGGGCTGAAAGCCCTATGAAGCGGTATATAAGTCTAACTGCTATTGCTATTATTCCCCATAGCTCTGGAAAATAATGTGATGGGAATGTAGGTCCTCTAGTGCTCTCTGTGTCGGTTTTTGTGAGGCTTTTGATTCATGCTGTCCAATCTATCTTTGCCAGCCGAACTGAGTGCCATGGGTCTTTGCTCTGATTTGGAACAGCGAATAACAAATGTGTTTGGATACAAACTGAACTTCTAAATTATCTATAGTGATTTTGCAGCAGTTTGGTTTAGCCCCGTTTGAGTTTGCAAACAAGAATCGGGGAGAAACATTTCCTTGCCTTTTCCCCTCCTTCCCATCAGCAGTCGTCCAACTTGATGAAAGGAAGCTTTTGAGAGACTATGTAAGGTGGGAGCCATTTTGGAGAAATTGTCACAAGTGCCCTTATTTCTAGACAACCAAGGGGGGGTGAGTGAATATCCTGCCTTGCATTGTACTATCCTTTCCTCAGCATTCTGAAATCATCTTGGCTTCCATTAAATTCCAAGGAAAAACATGAAATGTTTCAGTGGGCTTAAAATTTTTTTAAAGGGGTGCTCTTGTTACTGCTAATGAATTTCTCTTGAGAAATTGCTAAATACTGTCCTGCTCCCCTAGAGAAATTCATCACCCCAATTTCTCTGCCCATACATTGAGTTTGAAAGGTAGCGCCTATTCAAATTGCATTACCACATATTCAACCTGTACATTTATAAATAAACTTTCAGTATACTTATTTTAAACAAAAGCAAATTTGCATAATGTCTTATTGTTCAGGGAAAGAATGTTGAATGTTTGAATGTTTGTTTTATTTATATGCCGCCCTTTTCCCCGAAGGGGACTCAGGGCGGCTCACAACTCAAACCAGGGAAGGGGGGATACAAACAAAAATTAAAACAACACAAAACAATACATAATTTAAAACACACGACACTCATACCATTCGAGACGGGGCAACAATTCTTTAGCCCCAGGCCTGTCGGAACAGCCAGGTTTAAGGGCTTTGCGGAAGGCCTGGAGGGTGGTGAGGGTTCGAATCTCCATGGGGAGTTCGTTCCAGAGGGTCGGAGCAGCCACAGAGAAGGCTCTCCTCCGGGTAGTCGCCAGTCGACACTGGCCGGCGGATGGAATTTGGAGGAGGCCTGATCTGTGGGATCTAATCGGTCTAGTGGAGGTAATTGGCAGCAGGTGGTCTCTCAAGTACGAGAGCAACTCATCTATCTATCTATCTATCTATCTATCTATCTATCTATCTATCTATCTAATCTCTTAATATCTGCAAAAAAATATTCCTAGATGCATCCCAAGAAACTTGATGCATAGAGGTATAAATGTTCTCTGCAAGCTGAATCTCCATATCATCAAGTGGAAGTTGTAAGGAACATCTAACATGCATTCCATTCCTCGTATGCAGACATTACAATGACTTCTAGACACCGAGGAACAGAGCCAATAGTATATGGAAATTTGAGAGAGGTAACCAGCAGTGCAGTTCTGTCAATCTTTTCCTCGTGCATAACTTTGGCAAATATTCTGCGGTTTAGGTAATTGTTGAAAAAAAATATGTGTGTAAGGAATCCAGCCTAAGATTTCCTGTGTCAACAAAGAGGCAAGGAAGTTGATTTTTTTCTGAGCTCAGCATGAAGACCTTCTCGGATCCTTCTCAATGTGGGTCCAAACATAGAAGACACTTTGACAGGACTCACAGCAAAGTATAGTTCCTTTGGGAAGATATAGCAGTGGACTTATATACCGCTTCATAGGGCTTTCAGCCCTCTCTAAGCGGTTTACAGAGAGTCAGCATATTGCCCCCAACAATCTGGGTCCTCATTTTACCCACCTTGGAAGGATGGAAGGCTGAGTCAACCCTGAGCCGGTGAGATTTGAACCGCTGACCTGCTGATCTAGCAGTAGCCTGCAGTGCTGCATTTAACCACTGCGCCACCTTGGTATATTCATCTCACCTTGATATATTCATCTCACCCGGATTTGCTATATTAGCCATATGCCACCGGCCATACTTTTCAACATGGTATGAGCGTAAGATCGGAGAAAAAAATGTTGATTCTTCTAAAACAGTGTTTTTCAACCACTGTGCCATGGCACACTAGTGTGCCGTGACATAGTGTAAGGTGTGCCGTGAGAAAAACACCCACCGGGTGTTTTGCCTCGGGACATCTCTGTGTCCCGAAAGTTGCTTTCGGGACTGCGGCCCCACGCTTACTTTAAAAAACGCAGGGACCGCCGGGAGGTAGCACATGCAGGGACGTCACTGACGTCCCATGCGTGTGCCCATAGCAACAATCGCGGAGGACCGGAGCAGCGAGGAGAACGCGCGCTGTCAACTTGGTAAGTGTTACCAGCGGCACATCTCCTTCGGTGTTCCGAGCACCGAAGTGGGGCAGTACACAGGCATACAGCCTTCAGTAATACACTGTATGGCTGAAGGCTGTATGTCTGTGGGGAACTATGCTGGACCTAATGGGGGACTATATTCTATTGTGGGGGGACTATTTCTAATGGTGGTGTGCCTCGTGATTTTTTCATGAAAAAAGTGTGCCTTTGCACAAAAAAGGTTGAAAAACACTGTTCTAAAAGACAAATGGAAAAGCTGATGCAGTATTTTGAAGAGAAAGGCTTTTGCAAAATGGACTCCCTTGACTATATTTTGCTGATTCATTTGGCAGTTTCTCTTCAGCTTTTCCTGCCTGCAAGCAACAAAGGAAGAAAGCTAGCATCTCCAGTTGCCTAGGCAACAGAGGAAGAGATGGAGGCTGTTTTCCCCCTTCCCCCCTTTTTTTTTCAGAAAGGAAGTGACTGGGAGGATAGCTTTAAACCTTCCCACACATGGTAATTTCATCTAGACCACAGCCCTGTCTTTAATCTTTAAAATAAAAATGTCAAGCGAGGTACATTTGCAACACACATGTAACATAACCTTTGCTGGCCTGCTGCACTCAACGCATTAGAATGGCCTTTGCCAGAACTGAGTAGGAATTGTAGCATAACACAGCTCCAGATTTGGGGGGGGGAAGCTATTATAGCCTGTAGTTTAGCTATTCTTGCTATATTTGTAAACCATCACTTTTGCAAATGGCACTAATTTTTTGAATTTTTTAACAGGTAGGTTTTCCTTCTTCTTTCTATCCTAATTTCCCTTCATAAATTATTGGCTGTCACTTTTGCCCCTGAATTACTGGCATGGCAGAATCATTTACCTTAATCGCAAAGCTTCACTGCATGCACAAACCAAAACAGATTTATTTTTTTAATGAGCAAATCCTCAAAGGCAATCTCTAACACCAAGATGTTGGTGCTGGTGGCTCAAAATCCTTGGCTGATGCTTTCTCCATGCAAGTACCGTATTTAGAAGGGAACATGAAGCAATTGGTGTTGACACAATGAAATGGCTAAGAAATGGCCTTTGTTCATTCGACCTATAGCTGTGCAGAACAATAGTGTTTATTGGAATAAATATCTTAATGGCTCTATAGTATAAGCACAGTTCATCATTCTACTGCTTTACTATAGTTAATATTTACGATGCATAAGCTGCATACCCTGACTTTGTATTATAAGATGTAAAGTTTTATCATATACTGTGTTTCCCTGAAAATAAGGCAGGGTCTTATTTTCTTTTGACCCCCCTCCCCGAAATAAGCGCTTGGCCTTATTTTCAGGGTGTCTTATTATTTTTGAGATGCAGGAGGTGGCAAGTGTGGTCACCTCATGGCTGCTGTTGTTTGGCAATATTTTCAGGGAGGGCTTATTCTTTTGGGAGGAAGTATTGTGTGTTTGTGTGTGTGTGTGTGTGTGGCGCGCGCGCGCACGTGCACACGCGCACATATGGATGGGACTGGAGACTAAAACATATGAAGAACGATTGCAGGAACTGTGTATATTTAATGAAAAGAAGGACTTTGGGGGACAGGATAGCAGTCTTCCGATATCTGAGGGGTTGCCACAAAGAAGAGGGAGTCAAACTATTCCAAGGCACCTGAGGGCAGGACAAGAAGCAACGGGTGGAAACTAATCAAGGAGAGAAGCAACTTAGAATTGAGGAGAAATTTCCTTGACAGTTAGAACAATTAATCAGTGGAACAGAATTTGCCTCCAGAAGTTGTGAATGTTACAACAATGGAAGTCTTTAAGAAGATGCTGGATAGCCATTTGTCTGAAACAGTATAGGGTTTCCTGCCTAGGCAGGGGGTTGGACTAGAAGAACTCCAAGGTAGGTCCCTTCCAACTCTGCTATTTGTGTGTGTGTTGTGGTGTGTGTTTGTGTGTGTGTGTGTGGGTGTGTGTGTGTGGGTGTGTATCAGATTCAGTCATGGTATCCCCACAAATCATTCTGAAGCGGGAGGAAAGCCTTGATTTGAAAACTACTCCCTGAGCAAATAAGCTTTGCTCCTTAACTGATTCATAAATATACTATGTGAAAACATGTGACAATCTGGTCCTGGGAATTTCATTCTGGTTAATTTGGAAGGAGCCCTGACTTATCGTAATCTCACAGAGGTGGTTTAGATCTAGGTTGTTTTTTTTTTTTAAAAAAAATTATTCCGTTTAATCATGATCAATTCTGTTTGGACAAGTCCCTGCAGGGTTTTTTTCCAGTAGTGGTTTTCCATTGCCTTCTTCCTAGGGAAGATTTGGAGTGTCTCAGAATCAGCTATTATTCAGCAAATGTAAACAGAAATGTAGAATAATATTCTTGAAGGCTACAACTGAAGTTGGGATGCACTTCTACTAGACAAGATGAGAAGAAGTACCATAGGAAGGCCAAATTGCTTTTTATAATAAAGAAGTAGGTGAACTTGGAAGGGAAATACCCTCTGCCATCCACCTTCACTTGCTCCAAGTATAAATCACAGGGAAAGGGAAAGGGTGCTTGCTGTTCGAATAGAAAATTGGTTTCTGTCAGAATGGAAAACGGAAAGGAGATCTTATCCACACGATGCCATTTTGGTCCCTGAGTAAAATGCATTCTCAGCGTTCAATTTTCTATAAATTATTTCACATTGTTTTCAGAGTAAAATGGACTCAGCCTGGTGGAGAAAAATGACTTTTTTTTAGTTGATACATACACTCTCTTAGATAGTAAAAAAATTTAACAATCGGTTCTCTATCCTAAGGACCAGCTTGGTGGGAATGGCCATAGTGGCCATAGCCAGGGGTGTGACAGGCAGCCCTCGGTCTCCTGCACCCCCTGGGAGCAAAAACAGGGGGTGCTGCACCCTGTTTTGGGCCAAGACCTCCCTGTAGCTTCCTGGGAGCAAAAATGGGCTGGGGAGGCACGACGCATCCCCCTCCGCATCCTGTTTTGTGTATACCTCCCTGTATTTACCTGGGAGCCAAAACGGGGCATGTGGGGACTCCAGGAAGGGGCGGGGCAGGAAGGGGGTGGGGCCAGCTATCAATTTAACAACCGGTTTGCCCGAACCGGTCCAACCAGCTGAATCCCACCTGGGTAGTAACCAGAGTGGGTTCCTACCAGTTCGCACCTATTCGGTAGAACCGGTTCGTCAAATCTACCGAACCGGTTAGAAGAGGTTCCACCAGTGGACCCGGAAAGCAGGCCACACCTACAGAAGAGGTTCCAAAAATTTTTTTGAAACCCACCACTGGTCCTTGGATGTGATTATTCTACACTATCATGCTCCTATTTATAAAACTCAGTGCCTCTGTGAAAGGTAAGGATGACTTCTGCTTTGTGGTGCAATCAGAACATTGCGTGTGTTGAAGTGTTTTAACGCAAACCAAAGATGCCTTTTAAAAAACAAGTTCGCATCCTATTCTTATGCCTGCCAGTGCTGTGTGTGAGGTGATTTAAGGTGGTTCTGACAAGTGTCGTCGGCATCTTCATATCCGGACACATGGGTGGCAAGCCACTCCCACAAAGGAGGCCACACCCACAGAGTAGGTTCGAACAATTTTTGAAACCCACCACTGGGTAGTTAGTAACCATCCATCATTAACACTTCATCAGTTAGCAAATGTTTGGAAGCTATTAAGAAGGAATGGTGGGTGAAGGAGATTTGAGTGGCGGAAAAGTATTTTTCAAAAATTTGGATTTGTTAAAGGTAACACAAATATCCTGCTTTGCTTTGCTTTACTACAACATGCTGAACATTACAGTTTTAGAGGTGATAGCAATTTTCCATTTTTTGTTTTATATTTTGCTCCAAACTAAATAGAAGCAATATGTGTAGAAGAGAGAAGGTCAAAGGACATTGCTGAATATAATTAACTACATTCTGTGTCCTCTGAGATAAATATTTCTGTACAAGAAGGAACCTTGCTTATGAAGGTTATGTTTAAGCGTAATCTCAAATGGTCTAGTATCAATTTATACTGAATAATGCCGAATTATATTTCTGAACTGGCCTATGAACAATAATTTTAGCCTTTTGGGGGATGGAAATCACATTTGAGTAAATCTTTTGGATTCTTTTTTTTTTTAGTAAGAAGAAAATCTTACCAGCTGATTTACCTCAGGACTTATCACCATCAGAGACCTTTAGTTATATAGGTTTTCTCTTAAATAACTTTTATCCAATGTTAAACTTGGGGTTGTTTAACCCACCAGACCGATTAGATCCCACAGATTAGGCATCCTCCGAATTCCATCCGCTGGCCAGTGTCGACTGGCGACTACCCGGAGGAGAGCCTTCTCTGTGGCTGCTCCGACCCTCTGGAATGAACTCCCTGTGGAGATTCGAACCCTCACCACCCTCCAGGCCTTCCGCAAAGCCCTTAAAACCTGGCTCTTCCGACAGGCCTGGGGCTAAAGAGCCGTTGCCCCTATCTCGAATGGTATGACTGTTGCGCTTTTAAATTATGTATTGTTTTGTGTTGTTTGTCAAATTGTTTGTATCCCCCCTTCCCTTGTTTTGAGTTGTGAGCTGCCCTGAGTCCCCTCGGGGGAAAAGGGTGGCATACAAATGAAACAAACAAACAAACAAACAAACAAACTTCCGTATTTGTTTCCTCTGTGTAAGGTCCCAGAGTAGTTTATAAATATCAGTACAATAATAAGTCTGTGCCCTTCAAGTTTATAAAATAAAAGACCTGATATATAGGGGGGGGGAAAGGTGGCAGGGCAATAGGGGAAAAACAATTCCAAGTTTAACCTCAAAGTTAAAGTTCCTACCCCATCTTACAGGAATTAAATTGTTCAGATAGCTTGATAATTTCCCAGTGAAGGGACTGTCAGCTGGGAAGCAGATGGGAAGAGCCAAGGGCAGCAAGCTTCTCAATAGATGCCTCCTTTGAATCTCCTATTGGGCTGGGTTAGCGCTGTCTCCTATTTGCGATTCAATTAAACATCATAACTGTACTGTTTAAAATGCATTGTTATTTGTACTAACAAGCGCCTTTATTTCTTTTTTTAAAAAAATAGCAAGTATTTTAAGTGAAAACATAAGCCAACTGGCTATGTTCAAGAAAGACGCAGAGAAAACCCAACGCATAGGACAATGATTGTCACCAGAGAATGCCAGAGTGGTGCAACCTTATGTTGGAGGAGTGAAATTCTGTGCCTGCAGTGGGATATATTCCTTTCCTCCCCTCCTGCAACTCTCTGAGCAAATGTGCATGGATGCATGGAGGGAATTCACCCCTCCCACCCCTGTTCCCCTGATGGAAGTGGTTTTGTCAGAGCAGGAATTGATTCAGTACAACCCAGATTCCTTAAACACTGACACTTCATTTACTCAATGTGGCTCTGGGGCATAGCTTCATTTTCTCTAGCAAGGGCTCATCACCATCAGAAATGCAGCTAGACTGAATTCCCTCGATTCTGCATCGGGCTAGTCTCACGCAGAGGTGAAGGCAGGTTCAAAAGATTCCCTTCAAAAAATAACCATGTTTTCCTGAAAATAAGACACGGAGTTATTTTCTTTTGACACTCAGAAATAAATGCTTGGCTTTATTTTGGGGAGGTCTTATTACTTTTGAGGTGCAGGAGATGGCGAGCATGGTCACCTCATGGCTGCTGCTGTGTTGCAATATTTTCAGGTAGGGCTTATTTTCAGGAGATGGCTTATTTTAGCGCATGAGCTCAAAAGCCCAATTGGGCTTATTATCTGGGAGGTCTTATTTTCAGGGAAACAGGATAGCATCATAATGATCTAGATCGTGGGTCGTCAACCTGGTCCCTACCGCCCAATAGTGGGCGTTTCAGGATTCCAGGTGGGCGTTAGGGACTTCGGAGGTTAAAACTTCCTTTTGAGCGAGCGTGTGGGCAAGTGCGAGCGCACACATCAATAAACCAACGTTCGTGTGCACGCAAACAAGTAAACACGTGGGAAGAGGAAGGGAGGAGTGGAAACTGATAGCAGGGACAGGCAGATAAGTTTTGTTATCTTATAAAATAAAGCAGAGCAGAGCAGTTGCAAAATAGGAGAAAGAAAAATTATAGGCAGGAGAGAATTGTTGTTGGCTAATAATAATAAGTGGGCTAACTAGCTCAGCCTTACTTCTGTACATTGCCCTAAGGAAGGTTAAAAAAAAGGAAGATAAAAAGGAAAGATCAAAAAAAATAACAAAAAGGGAAGAACAATAGAGAAGGGGGATAAAATAAAGAGGAGAGTACGCAGTGTTTAGTCTGGCTCATAAATTAAGTTTTGTTATCTTATAAAATAAAAGAAATAAGTAAAGGAAGGAGAAAGAGAAAATAAAAAAGGGAAAAAGAGATCCTTGATATAGTGAAATACTATAAGAAAGGTAAAGAAGAAGAAGGCAGGAAAAGGAATTTTGTTTTGATGGTGGCACTTAAAAAAATTGGCACCTAATACAGCATTGTTTTTGGTGTTTGAATAAAGGGAAAGAGGAGGGAAAAAAGGGAAAAGAGGTGGGAAAAAAGGGAAAAGAGGAGGGAAAAAAGGAAAAAGAGGAGGGGAAAAAACATAAGAGTAAAAGTAGTTGTTAAATTGTGAAACAAATTTAAAACCCATGTCTGAAAAAAAGAAATATGCTCATGTTCCGCAAATATGCTCACTTGCGCAAAAACTGGGGCGGTAAGGAAATTTTCCATCAAGAAAGATCCATTAGTGGGCGGTGGGTAGAAAAAGGTTGACTACCACTGATCTAGATGTTCTAATAGGTTTCAGCCTTCAATCTGAGTTGAAGGAGGAGGAGGAGGGAGAAGAAGAAGGAGGAGAGAAGAAGAAGAGGAGGAGGAGGAAGAAGAAGAGAGGAAGAAGGAGGAAGAGGAAGAGGAGGAGGGAAAAAAGAAAGAAAGAAATCCCAATGTTTCTCAACTTTTGATCTGTCTTGCTGTGAAAGAGAAACCTAGGTATTTGTATCTAAGTAAAGTACTGATGTCTACTATTTGGATCCTGCTTTTCTCAATAGGGGACAAGTCTTAAAATTACCCACATCAATTCTAAAGGATAGCTATGTTTATTCCTTGGGTGGGGAAATTGTGATATGTGGGGAGAAGTTACAATCTGCAATTTGAATGTGTGTTTTTATTTGCTCATTGGTAAATGTGTTGGGCTACGATGCTAGAATAAACTAAATGGCCCATGAAATTTTAACTTCATGCATATCATGCTATCTCCAATTTAACTGGCAACTAAAGACGTCTTTTTCTATTATTAAATTCCTAGAGGCCATTTGCATGTTACAGGGCAAGTGTCTCAGCCAGTTAGAGTTAAAGAGGGCGATTTTCAATCACTTAATTGACGTGTTATATGGGTTTCCCTGTTTTATGAATGGTTCAGTACATAGTCAAACTTAGGGAGCATCTAAAGATTTCAAATTCTGGATCAACTAGGCCTTTTTAAGAGCTGGGCTGCAAAATCCCAGTTGACTGCTAGATGGCAGTAAAGAGATGCATTTAATTACCATGCAATTTTTTTTCAGCCCAGATCTAAGATGAAGTGATTCCTAATCACTGTGATCTGCAGTTCGGCGGTTCAAATCTCACTGGCTCAAGGTCGACTCAGCCTTCCATCCTTCCGAGGTGGGTGAAATGAGGACCCAGACTGTGAGGGCAAGTTGCTGACTCAATTTGCTAAAAAAAAATGTAAACCGCTTAGAGAGGGCTGAAAGCCCTATGAAGCGGTATAGAAGTCTAATTAATAAATAATAAATAAATAAATCACTGGTCCTTCCGGGGTGTGTGTGTTCTCTGTTCTGGCAGGAAACCCTCCATGATCTCAGAAAAAGGTTCTTCTCATTATCTTTCAGCTGACTGAATAGGAGAAGAGAATCTGAGCACAGAAAGAAAAGTAATTTTCCCTCCCTTTTAGGATTTGAACTGGAATCCAGAAATTCCTCTTCCAATCTGATTGGAGCCTTGGATGAAACGCTAGACAGAAATTCAGCTCCAACATATTGTTTTGAGTTTTGAATTTTAATAATCGAATGCTGGAGGCAGCAGGGCCTCCAGCATACTCTAAGCCAGGTTTTTAATACTTGCGCAATCTAAAGAATAGGAAGTTTGAATCCAGGTCTTTCCTTATCTAGATTCAGCCTATCCTGCAAACCCTCTATCTCGGTATACTCCACCGTTCCAGCTGGCCTTCCTCCTGTTCCAGCATTACTCCAACATTCCAGCATTGTTCCAAAAGAAACTGGGAGTTTCAGCAAGAATGGTGAGAGGGGGAACCATGTAATCAGCAATTTCATTTAAAAAAATAGTATATGCTGGATTATGGCAGAGGTTATGCTTAACTGATAAAAAGGTTTATGGTTTGGAATCTTTGCATGAAAAAGAACCATAGAAGGGTTCCTTTCACCCAACACACACACAAGCACATACACATGCCTCAGATTTAACCTCACAAGGAAAAGCAAAATTGCTTATTTAACTAAATTGTATTGGGGAAGGGGAAGGAATAGGTCTGTTCCAGATAAAAGGGAACACTTTGTTTTATTACTGAACGTTATATAATATCCTTACAGAGTACGGGGAACGAAGGGAATGTCAAAATCTATCTATCTATCTACTATCTATCTATCTATCTATCTATCTATCTATCCATCCATCCATCCATCCATCCATCCATCCATCCATCCATCCATCCATCCTCATCCATCTATGTGTGTGTGTGTGTGTGTGTGTGTTCCAACATAACTCTGGAACACCTTGACTAATTTCAACCAAACTTGGTACTTACTCTCTGGAGACAAAAATGAGGGGGAAAGACACCCCTAACACCTGTGTTCTGTTAAGATAAAGCCTGTTGTGTCTTTAAATGGCTTCTACTGTACTGCCGCAAAATGGCTTCTACTGTAGAGTGCAGTGGAGTTGCCATAGTATGGCTTCACAGTACTCCACAAGGGGGCTCCCTCTGGTAAGAGGGAAAATCCAACATTAGAAATTATGTTTGGTTCAAACATTCCCCCCCCCCCGGTAAATAAATATCCAGGCAATGCTGGGTTATCGACTAGTAATAAAATAAAAAGAGAAGCCAAGAATGCATAAGGAAGTTAAATTAGGAGCCAAAATGTAGAATACCTTGTCTGAAGTTTCAAAAATAAACACTTAAGGAGGCATCACAAGAAGTTGGATTGGATAACTTATCCACATGACCATTTGGAGAAAAGTATGCTGGTGGACATGTTGATACCTTCAGAGAAAGCAATGTGGGTTATTTTCAGTGGAGCAGTAAGCAGAATTTTGCTGCTTTCCTCCTGTCTACATGTCATCATTGGGCCGGAAAGCAAACCTGTCAATCACTCCCTGAACATGTGGAAGGACAAGGGTAGAGGAATCCAGATGCTCATCAATAGTCAGCTGAAGTATTACTTGGTTGTTTTTTTTAAGGATTCATGTTTATTTATATTTTGTAATTGTGTATTTTCATAGAAATATGGATCTCCACATGTCCTGGAAGACTTTAGCGGTGCATATTCTCATTTCAAAATAGCCAGAGGTGCTGCACCACCATCAACTTTTCACATATCAAGGTCAATATTCAGGGCTCAAAATAGAAAGGAAGATGATTATCCAAGAGTGAAACATTCCCTGAACTGGATGCTGGACCAGAGCAGAGACTGGAGAGAAGCTGGTATATAGTGGATTAGAAGTGCATTAAAGAGAAATTGCTTCTTATTTTACTTTCCCTTTCAAAATCATTGTGCCATTTTTTTTCAAAGCTACCTTGTCATTTGAAAATCCAGAGTCCGCCACATATATATTCAAAGCTGAGTGTTTTGCAGCCACTGTACCACATGTGGCTCCACTTCCTTCCTTTCTGACCTGATCCACCAGTAGGAAAAAAAGTTGCCGGATGAAATTTCAGTCATCTTGCAAAGACAGTCACTGAGTTTTCTCAGAGGCATTCTTGATGTCAAACCTTTTTGAGATTCAACCCCTTCCTTACGAATGACTGCTTCTAACACTCAACTATAGCAATAGCAATAGCAGTTAGACTTATATACCGCTTCATAGGGCTTTTAGCCCTCTCTAAGCGGTTTACAGAGTCAGCATATCGCCACCACAGTCTGGGTCCTCATTTTTACCCACCTCGGAAGGATGGAAGGCTGAGTCAACCTTGAGCCGGTGAGATTTGAACCGCTGAACTGCAGATAAGTCAGCTGAAGTGGCCTGCAGTACTGAACCCTAACCACTGCTCCACCTCGGCTCTCTAAATACCTTACAAATGACTGCTTCTAACACTCAACTACATGGTTGGAGATGTCCATTCTAACGAATTGCAGACAATGGCTAAATTTTCTGGGCCCCTTCAATACAGTCCTGGAGTCAAAATCCTTTAGATGTGGTTTTCCATCAAGATACAGATGTAGAAGAGGGAATCTAAACACAAATAAGAAGCAGTCGATTACCACATCCTGTAATATTTGAGGGGCTGCCACAAGGAAAAGGGGGCCAACCTAATCTCCACAGCACACGAAAGCAAGATAAGAAGCAGTGGATGGAAACTAATCAAGGACAGAAGCAACCTAGAACTAAGGAGAAACTTCCTGACAATTGGAACAATTCATCGGTGGAACGACATGCCTCCAGAAGTTGTAAATACTCCAACACTGGCTGGAAGTTTTAAAGAAAGTGTTGGATAACCATTTGTCTGAAATAGTATAGGGCAGTGTTTCTCAACCAGCCGCTTCCCAGCAGCAGCAGCTAGCTGGGGGCCACCGAAAACTCTGGTCAGCTTGTCTTCTGGATTCTGGACCAGCCGCTGTGGAAGGTAAACAACCAAAGAGGTGGGGGGGAAGAAGCGGGGCTAGGGCCAGTGGCGCTAAAGGAGGGAAACAGGGGCAATGGGTGAAGGGAGGGCAGGGGAAGATACGGAGAAATCCCAAAAAATTTTCTGGGTGTGGCTTGGGGGAGCTTATGTGACTGAGTGGGCATGGCTTGGTGGGAGGGTCATGTGACTGAGTGGGCGTGGTTTGGTAGGGGCGCATGTGACTGAGTGGGTGTGGCTTGGTGGGAGGGTCATGTGACTAAGGGCGTGTTTGGTGGGGGCTCATGTGACTGAGTGGGCGTGGGCCACTCATCATCACTATTGGGAGGAAGGAGAGAGAGAGAGAGAGAAAGAGAGAGAGAGGAAGAAAGAGAGAGAGAGATTAGAAAACATGGACTTTGAAGTGAACTTTGCACAACATGGGTAAATCAGTTAATCCCCAGCTAAGTGACTGAGAGGATGACATGATGCATCTGTTTTGACCTCTAACTCTGACAAAAAAGAGAGGGGGAATCTATGGTGCTGCGGTTGGAATTGTCATCACCCTGGACAGGATTGTGAGGACTTATTACCTCTACATTTTCTCCCAGGCTTCCATCCCTCCTTTCCCCCCATCCTCCTTTTTTAAGTCTAAGGAAATGAAAAATAAAGAGAAAGATAAAAATGCCTAGGGAGACCTCATACTCGGAGACTCTTTTGGAAGCACAAAGGACAATTAAAGATTGTCCTCCGTGAAAATCTTCCTGTGCCTGTTCTGATGATACAGGGAGATTGATTAACCCCCAATGCTATCCAAGCCTGGTTTATTTTCTAGGGTTAATTGACTGGGTTGGAGTGGTTGTATGATTCATGGAGCCTCCCCCACCTCCACCCTTGACCCAGCTTAGAGCGTTGTGCGAACAGGGCAGTAGAAAGGCAAACAGATGAGAAATAGAGGAATATTACTAAAACAACAGTAATTAACAAAGCAGACTGAAATTCTACATGTTCCTAGGATGCTGGCCAAATCTTTCCCTCCCTCTTTCATCTTCTAAACTGTATGGTGCCCATGGAAACCTGGGTATTTGATTAACCCCGAGCGACACATAACCTTCACCTAGACAGCCTGTACTTTCAAAAGAACTGGACTTTGTAACCGGAGCCTTTTCAATTATTTCTGCTCAAAGTGATGGGGAGAGTCAGGATGTCAGGTTCAAAGGAAGAGCTATAATTTGGAAGGGACTTCCTGGTGTTTGGACATTTTGTTGGTTTTGATCTTGCAATGTCCTGAATGGGCGGAAGTTGCACAGAGAGAGATACTTTCTACCTCTGTGGGCCATGTCATTATTTGCAATTACATAATTAACAAATGAGAGTCAATTGTTCACTGTGTCTGCTTTTGGAATCCTGACTCTTCAGACATTTGCACATGGATTTCACAACTTTGCACATCCCTAAAAATGAAATCCTCTAAACTCAAGGATTTGGAAATAACTCTTATTTATTTATTTTCTTTATTTGAGTAGGATTTCTATCTACGTTGTTTGTAATTGTACAAGTGTACCAATTGGAAATGTGTGTTTCTTGATTACTTTTGTAATTAGAGGGAATTTAGATCATAGTCAACTTTTACTTTTGAGAAAGTTAATGTACATTAATTAATTAAATGGAGACCTAAGCATCTTTTACAAAAAAAAAGAATTAAACTATATAAAGATTAGGATTAGGTTAAAGACTATTTATTTTCACATGAAATGAGTGTTATAGAACATCAGTATTAATACAATGCTTCCCCAAATATTCCATTACATTTTGAAGAGTTTAATGGCCTAAACGTTGCGTTCAGTTCCAAGAGGATCAACCATACATCTTCCGACGTCTGAGAAAAAGTCACAATGTATCAACAATTTATTTGATCTAGCAATGTGATTAATCAGTTCATTAAATGCTGGTGAAAATGTTTTTGGGGACTTTTGAATATGGTCTCTGCTCTGTCAAATATCAAAACTTGCAAGAGTGCCCAATGCTAATCTCTTTGCGATAAAAGGAAAGACGAATATAGCACTTTAACAATGATATACGGGGCTTGGAAGGGAGTTTTGTATGATAACATTTGTTCCTAAAGGAAAGGAAAGAAAAGAAAAGAAACTGCTATTCTGAAAATTTCCAATATGTTGGGGAAAAGATTAAGGTAAAGGTCCCCCTCACACGTATGTGCTAGTCGTTCCTGACTAGGGGATGGTGCTCATCTCTGTTTCAAAGCCAAAGAGCCAGCGCTGTCCGAAGACGTCTCCGTGGTCATGTGGCCAGCATGACTAAATGTCTAAGGGGCACAGAACACTGTTACCTTCCCAAAGGTGGTTCCTATTTTTCTACTTGCTTTCGAACTGCTAGGTTGGCAGAAGCTGGGACAAGTAATGGGAGCTCACTCCGTTATGCGGTGCTAGGGATTTGAACCGCCGAACTGCCGACCTTTCTGATCGACAAGCTCAGCAGGCTTAAGAAATTCCTCCACTCCCCATCCGTTCCCCTATTGTTTTAAAACAATAACATATTTATTTTTATATGATGAAGAACAAGAGGGATGTACACTACAGTTTCTCTGATTATGGGATGGAACTCTAAAGGACGCCCAATGTCCTGTCTTAAAATGACTCCAAGGCTTGAAAGTGGCCTCTCTGCTCTGAGCAGCCCCTTGTGCTGATTCTGCTTACCTATCACAGGTAGTCCTTGATTTACAACAATTCCCTTAGTGCAGTGTTTCTCAACCTTGGCGACTTTAAGTCCTATGGACTTCAACCCCCAGAATCCCCCAGCCAGCATAGCAATATGCTGACTCTGTAAACCGCTTAGAGAGGGCTGAAAGCCCAATGAAGCGGTATATAAGTCTAACTGATATTGCTATTGCTATTGCTATTGCTATTGCTATTGCTATTGCTATGCTATTGATATATATATATATTATATATATTATATATATATATATATATAACATACATACTATACATATACATATACACACACACACACACACACACACACACACACACACACACACACACATATATATATATATATATATATATATATATATATATATATATATAATATATATGTTTTCTGAGGTTTTCGCGGGTGTTAGTATGTAGGTCTCTAGTTGTTTGGGTTTTCTCCCGCGTAGAATTGGAGATGTCTTGGCGACGTTTCGACGAAGTCACATTCGTCATCTTCAGGCTGCTGCTGACTACTTCAGGTTTGGTGAAAACCTGGAAACTACTCCTGGAACACCAAACCTGTCCGGTGGAGCAGAAAAACGCTAAAATAAACCGGCGTTTCGGATCGGACCCCTACAAAACAGGGTCCCTGCAACGGAGCGAGATCCAGGGGACCTGAATAATCAATCTCTCAGAGGGTCGACGCTCCCAAACGTTCCTTCTCCCATGCGGCAGCCTGGAGTGTGTTTTGCAGCTCGTTTAGGCTGGCGGAAATGGCGGCGCTTCGCTAAAGGCTTCGCTTCAGCGTTTTAAGCCTTAGGCGTCTTAGGCATCTACAAACAGCTTCGGACCAGCGTTTTTACGATCTTTTATGGTCCCAGCTCTGGCCCTATTTCCTCTGCTGATTGAGAGGACCCTGGTGTTTATTGTCTCCGGAGGATTACTGTTATCAAAGGAGGTGGGTGATTCGAACGAGGCTGGGTGAGGCAAGGCAGCTGGTTTTCTCCCGGCTGCTGTAGTCTCCCTAGGCGCCCCCCCCCTCCCTCTCTACTCTGGTGGATTTATTACTGGATGCTTTGGCGTTTTTGACATCTTTGGCCCTGTTTCCTGGTATCTCCTTAGACTCTGTTGACTGACTTATAGTGGGGTAGTTGGCCTAATATGGGGCGGTATAAGACCTGGCAGTCGGCCTTACAGCCACTACCACAACCCCTTAACCTACCCCCTAGGCCTTTTCTACAGCACGGCCTCTCTTTTTCTCCCTGGCCCTCGGTTTGCTCTTACTTATACGGGACTTCACCATATGATTCCTTACTTACGGCTACTGGACACTGGACACCGGACCTACGATCTAGTCCTGGTTGGTACGATCATTGCCGCCCGTTGCTGTTAAGAGACTCCGTCTTAGCCCCTTTGGTGCTCCTATCCCAAGACTACTTACACCACTTTTACCATCTATTACGCAAGAAGAGGGAAGACAAAATCTTTCCCCTCTTTATATCTCTGCGAATCCACCGGACTGGACTTTATACGAACCCATCCACAGACTTTACCTGAACTTGCACATTTTTTACATCTACAATCAATTGCGCAATTTTTAATTTCTCCCTTTTCTTTCATCTTTCTCTTCTTTCTTTGTATGGGATATGTATGAGATATGTGTGAGATGAATGAATGGCCCACTTTTATAACCATATTGTTGTAAAATTTTGTTTTTTTTAACTTTCACGTGGGGACTGCTTGGAAGAGTATATGAGTACGCATGATTCGGAGGACCCCGGGAGATGCGGGGGCCACGGGGGTGGTTGAGGGGACTAGAGACACGGGAGAGGGTCGGGGTATTACGGTCGTAACAGGGAGAGGCAGATATGGCGGGGACTTTAGGGCAGGCCATTACCGGGGAAGGAGGGCTCGCTACATTACAGAGATCCCTCCTTCCGGCCCTAGGAGTCCCACTCCGAGACCAGATGGCGTAAGCAGTCAGGACCCTGGTCTCAGGCTGTTGTCGCTAAATGCCAGGTCTGTTGTACATAAAGCTCCTCTCGTCCGGGACTTAATTTTAGACAGAGGGCAGACCTGGCATGTATTACTGAGACCTGGCTGGGCCCAGAGGGAGGAGTCCCCCTTGTAGAACTGTGCCCAGAAGGATTTCAGGTGCTACATCAGCCGAGAGCCCAGGGAAGGGGTGGGGTGTGGCCGCTGTTATCCGAGAGTCGTTAGTTCCTCGTAGGGTCCCTGCTCCGGAGATTGTCGGGTGTGAGTCTTTGCTGTTAAAGTTGGACCTCAAGGGTCAAGTGGGTCTGCTGTTAACGTACCTGCCTCCCAACAGCGTTGCAGCAGCCCTCCCCTCGCTCCTCGAGTCGGTAGCCGAGCTGGCAGTTGAGTTCCCTAGGTTGATGGTCCTGGGGGACTTTAATTTGCCGTCGCTCGGTGAAAACTCGGAGGGGGCGCAGGAGTTCATGGCTTCCATGACAGCCATGGGCTTGACCCAAGTAATTCGAGGCCCAACCCATTCGGCGGGACACATGCTTGACCTTGTATTTCTCTCGGAGCAGTGGATTTGTGATCTTGGTCTGAGGGGGAACGACATCATACCCCTGTCGTGGTCAGACCACTGCCTACTGAGGCTCGACTTTCGGAGACCAAACCCCCACTGTAGGGAGGAGGAACCGACCAGGTGGTTCCGCCCCAGGCGTCTTATGGACCGTCAAGGTTCCAGACAGAGCTTGGGGTTATTCCTGACACTTTCGCCCACAGTCCGGTGGAGACTCTGGTTGCTGCGTGGCACTCGGCAGCATCGGAGACCCTCGACCGGATTGCGCCACTGCGGCCCCTCCGAGGCGGCGGATCCCGGAGACCTCCTTGGTTCACCGAGGAACTCCGGGAGATGAAGCGCCGGAGGAGATGCCTAGAGCACCGTTGGAGGTCCGATAAGTCCGAAGCGAACCGAGCAATGGTAACCACCTGCACCAAGGAATACACCAGGGCACTTAGGGCTGCAAAAAGATCCCATATAGCCACCTTGGTTGCGTCCGCTGAGTCCCGCCCGGCCGCCCTGTTTAGGATAACCCGCTCCCTACTGAACAAAAGGGAAGCGGGGGAACCCTTGCAGGGCAGAGCCGAAGAGTATGCCCAATTCTTAGCGGACAAAATTGCTCGGTTTCGGTCGGACTTGGACTCCACCCCTGCAGCTCCAGCCGAGGCACAGGAGGATCAATTTGAACAACTCTGGGTTGAGTTTCAAGACGTTCCCCCGGGGATGTGGACAAGGCCATGAGGGCTGTAAGTACCTCCACCTGTGTACTGGATCCGTGTCCCTCATGGTTAGTTTCTAACTGCAGTGAGGTGACACGAGGCTGGATCCAGGCGGTTGTCACCGCCTCACTTCGGGAGGGGAACTTCCCCGCCGCACTGAAAGCGGCGGTGGTGAGACCCCTCCTGAAGAAGCCATCTTTGGATCCAGCTATCCTTAATAATTATCGTCCAGTCTCCAACCTCCCCTTTTGGGGAAGGTTGTTGAGAAGGTGGTGGCCTTCCAGCTCCAGCGGTCCTTGGAGGAAGCAAACTATCTAGACCCCTTCCAGTCAGGCTTCAGACCCGGTTACAGCACAGAAACCGCTTTGGTCGCATTGACCGATGATCTCTGGAGGGCCAGAGATGGAGGACATTCCTCCATCCTGGTTCTCCTCGACCTCTCAGCGGCTTTCGATACCATCGACCATGGTATCCTTCTGCGACGACTGCGGGAGGTGGGAGTGGGAGGCGCCGTGTTGCGGTGGTTCTCCTCCTACCTCTCGGACAGGTCGCAGTCGGTGTTAGTGGGGGGGCAGAGATCGTCCCCTAGGCCCCTAACTTATGGGGTGCCTCAGGGCTCGGTCTTATCCCCCCTACTATTTAACATCTACATGAAACCGCTGGGTGAGATCATTCGCAGGCACGGATTAGATACCATCAATATGCGGACGATACTCAACTGTATCTGTCCGCCCCGTGCCAACTCAATGAAGCGGCAGACGTGATGAACCGCGGCCTCGAAGCTGTTATGGACTGGATGGGTTAACAAGCTCGTGCTCAACCCAGAAAAGACCGAGTGGCTGTGTGTTTCCCTCCCAGAGATTCGACCAATATTCCATCACTCAGGCTGGGGGGTCAAATTTTACACCCCTCAGAGAGGGTTCGCAACTTGGGAGTCCTCCTGGATTCACAGCTATCGTTTGACCACCATTTAATGGCTGTGACCAGGGGGGCATTCGCCCAGGTTCGCCTGGTGCGCCAGTTGCGACCCTACCTGAATCGGGAGGCTCTCACAACAGTCACCCGGGCCCTTGTGACCTCTAGGCTGGAATACTGCAACGTGCTCTACATGGGGCTGCCCTTGAAGAGCATCCGGCGACTTCAGCTAGTACAGAATGCACCGCCGCGAGTGATTGTGGGTTCACCCGCATAACACCTATCCTCCGCGAGCTGCGCTGGCTACCTGTCGATCTCCGGATGCGCTTCAAGGTGCTATTAGTCACCCATAAAGCCCTACATGGCAGTGGATCTGGATACTTGAGAGACCGCCTTCTGCCAATTACATCCCTGCGACCAATAAGATCACATAGATTAGGCCTCCTCCGTATACCATCGGCCAGCCAGTGTCGGCTGGCAACTACAAGAGGAGGGCCTTCTCAGTAGTAGCCCCGACCCTTTGGAACGAGCTCCCCGTGGAGATTCGCACCCTCGCCACCGTCCAGGCCTTCCGCACAGCCTTGAAGAACTGGCTCGCCCGTCAGGCCTGGGGACAAGGATAGTTCCCCTCCCGAATGATGAATGTATGTTGTCTACTATTTTATTATATGTCTTATCTTAATGTCTGTATTCCCCTTCCCGATTTTATGTGAGCCGCCCTGAGTCCCCTCAGGGAAAAGGGCGGCCTACAAATATTAATAAAATCAAAATCAAATCAAAATCAAATCAAAACCTGAAGTAGTCAGCAGCAGCCTGAAGATGACGAATGTGACTTCGTCGAAACGTCACCAAGACATCTCCAATTCTACGCGGGAGAAACCGAACAACTAGAGACATATATATATATATATATATATATATATATATATTATAGTCTAAATAACATTCCTTTCTCAGAGAGTCAAGGCCATCTCACCCTGCACCTGATTGGATCACGTGATGGACATGTAGGTGCAGGGGAAGGGACTTGGATTTTCATTTGGGTGGGGGAAACCTGGAAACTTTCAGATTTGGCATATGACATCTTAATAAAATGGAATTTGAGGAACTTGAACCCTTGGAGTCTTCTTTCCTTGGGGGTGTTACTTGGAACCTGACACAGAGGACATAAACACCCAATCAGTATGAACCACCATGAATAGTGTTAGAAACATGAAAAAAATATCAAGTTTTGGGTATAAATTCTGAAGAATATTTCTTGCTCACTCAAGAAAGGCTTACTGTTATGGCTGCAATTTGGTTACTCCTGTAACTATAATAATTATACCACTTTAATCATGTTTGCTTTGAGTCTGACATTGATGGCTATCTACACACTATGTAGTACTGTGGAGTGTGTACACAGCAGCACACAAACGTACAGCTTCATGTCTTTCAGAGTGAGTGCAGCGTAAGAGTCCTTTGCCCTCGAGACATTGCCGGATAATCGAATCTGATTGTTCTGTGATGTCATTAAGTTCATGATGTGGTCTTGATTGGTTGGGGTCATTGTATAATAGGGAAAGAAATCCCCAAATGATACTGGATACAACAGGGAGTAAGTGGCAGAAAAGAAATGCAAAAAGATGGAAAATATAATTTCAGAGAAACCTTGTCATACCCTGAACTTTTTTTCTACTGAAAATCTTCAGTCGGCTGTAACCAGATCTTTGAGATGCAATAATGTTGTAAAAAAAAGTTTCAGAATAATCCTCCTTTTGAAATTATGTTTGTTCTACAAAAATTTTTTTTTTAAATGCCCAGTTAATATAAGTTCTTTAAACACATCTGATAGCCTTACAAACATTGCATTTGTTTTCATGAGTCTAGTTTTGGAGTGGTTTCTGTAATCTACAAAGAGGATCTGGTTTACAACCATTTAATTAAGAACATATTTCCAGTAATTTCTCAGAAAAAAAATCCATTTATTATACCAGCATTCTTCTTTTCTTTGCAATGTAGACAGAAGCAGGTTATGCAAAAGCAGGAACTGCAATGTCTCTTAAAATAGGAAGAGTACAAAACCAGTTAAAGGTGATATTGTTGTTGTGTTGTTGTTAGTCGCGAAGTCGTGTCTGACCATTGCAACCCCAATGGACAACGTTCCTCAAGGCCTTCCTGTCCTCTACCATCCTCTGGAGTCCATTTAAGCTGACGCCTACTGCTTCAGTGAGTCCATCCAGCCACCTCATTCTCTGCCGTCCCCTTCTCCTTTGCCCTCCATCGTTCCCAGCATGAAACTCTTCTCCAGTAAGTTCCTTCTCATTAGGTGGGCAAAGTATTTGAGTTTCCTCTTCAGGATCGGCCTTCTAAAGAGCAGCCAGGATTGGTCTCCTCTAGGACTGACCGGTTGGATCGCCTTGCAGTCCAAGGGATTCACAGGAATCTTCTATAGCACCGGAGTTCAAAGGCCTCAATTCTTTGGTGCTCTTACTTTCCAATGTTCACAACTATTTTACTATAAGTATAGTAATTCTGAAACACTTTTTAAAGTATTTAACAGTTTCTCTGGGGATCTCACCAGCTGACTAATTAGAAAGACCAGGTTATGCATTGTTGGGGTTACAGGCTGCTGCATTAATAATAAATGTGGCTGCACTTCCTTCAAAATGAATCAAGCCAGTATTGAAGTGAATTGGTTGAGATCAGCACGTCAAAAATTTAGAAAATTCGTAACTTGATTTTGCTGACCTAGGCCCACCCCACCTGGAACCAAAGAGAAATGATTATTACATATTCATTTTTAATAATAAAAAATACAGTCCAGTTGTGTGTGAGAGATTCCCCAAGATCTGAGGCATGCCACTTATCTTGAGGAAATGGTCTTCTTCTGGTCATGAGGCCTTCATTCATGAAGTGGCTTCAAACTAGTGGTGGGAATAAAAAATGTTTTACTCCTGGTTCTGTGGGCATGGCTTGGTGGGCATTGCATGGCTTGGTGGGCGTGGCTTGGTGGGCAGGGCAGGGGAAGGATACTGCAAAATCCCCATTTCCTCCCGATCAGCTGGGACTTGAGAGGCAGAGAATAGATGGGCGTGGGGCCAGCCAGGTGGTGTTTACCGGTTCTATGAATTATTCAAAATTTCCGCTATCGGTTCTCCAGAAATGGTCAGAATCTGCTGAATGTCACCTCTGTTTGACAATGTTCTTCTGCCATCTCTGAAAACAGTGCAAAGCACACTCTGTTGTCACACAATTTTCAGAGGGTCCGAAGGGGAAGTTTTGACTAAAAGCCATTCAAATCAAATCTGCTTTGCTCATTGGAACCCAAAACAAATTTTGTTTTCAGTGCCTACCCGTAATTTTGCCTTAAATTACATTATCTAATTATCCCACTAGCACATCTGAGGAACCTAATCAGCAAGTTCCTTACTTTTGTGATTTTGTACACTGTGTTATGTGCGGTCTTGTAATTGCTTGAAATATTTTACTTTCTATGAAATTTTTTTAAAAAATCATAAAATATTTTTTTTTCTGCCTGTCCACTTTTTTTTGTCCATCCAAAAACCTGAGAAATGGATACAAGTGGAAGAAATATCAAGGAAAAGATATACAGTTAACAAAATTTGAAATGATCATAAAAGAATGTGAGAAATATATAGGGAGAGGAATAATAGGGAAATACTATATATAGAATATTGAACTGAATTAGAAGAGCAGGGAAAAGGTTTAAAATTAATTTGGGAATCTGATTTGGGAGAAATAAATGGTAACGATTGAAAAAAAATATTTGGAATAGAAAAGTATCTAAAAATATGTCAGTTAGAGTTAAGGAAAATGGATATAAAGTGATATGGAGGTGATACCTAACACCACATAAATTAAATCAAATGGATGGTAAATATTGAAGACATCCGGCGACTTCAGTTAGTGCAGAACGCGGCCGCGCGAGTGATTGTGGGTGCACCTCGGTTCACCCACATAACACCTATCTCCGCGAGCTGCGCTGGCTACCTGTCGATCTCCGGATGCGCTTCAAGGTGCTATTAGTCACCCATAAAGCCCTGCATGGTAGTGGATCTGGATACTTGAGAGACCGCCTTCTGCCAATTACCTCCCTGCGACCAATTCGATCTCACAGATTGGGCCTCCTCCGTATTCCATCGGCCAGCCAGTGCCGGCTGGCAACTACAAGGAGGAGGGCCTTCTCAGTAGTAGCCCCGACCCTTTGGAACGAACTCCCCGTGGAGATTCGTACCCTCACCACCGTCCAGACCTTCCGCACAGCCCTCAAGAACTGGCTAGCCCGTCAGGCCTGGGGACAAGGATAGTTGCCCCTCCCGAATGATGAATGTATGTTGTATTACTTTTATTATATGTGTCTACGTCACTGTTTGTATTCCCCCCCCCTGATTTTATGTGAGCCGCCCTGAGTCCCCTCAGGGAAAAGGGCGGCCTACAAATGTTAAAACATCTAAACCTAAACATCTAAATATACAAATTTGTTGGAGGTGCAAGAAAGAGGTTAGAACATATAAACATATGTGGTGGGATTGTGATAGTGCACAAAAAATATGGGACATGGTGTTTAGAGAAATTAGAGCACTTTTGAATGTAAATTTACACAAGTCACCGAGGATTGCATTACTGTTGCTGGTGGAAAAAGTGGGATAAATAAAACAAAAAAGGAATTGATTGTAAAGTTGATAATGGCAGTTAGATTAGTGATGGCTAAATATTGGGGATGAAATTGGAGATATTCAACGAAATGAGTGGTTTAGTGAAATTTGGAGTATGGCAGCAAATGATAAATTAACAACAGAAGACTTTAAAAATGGATTGTTAAAGTAAATAATTATAATGAAATATGGGGGTTTTATAAAATCAGTGTTGGCAGAAGGCAAAGGGAATGAACCTACTCAAGAATACATGTTATTTTGGAGGATATAAGGGCACAATTGGAATATATTATATATCTAAGAAATATAAGGGGGGGGGAGTATCTTCAGGGGGTAGTGGGTGCACTGTAATATGTTTCTTTTTCCTTTTCCTTTTGTTTTTCTTTAATAATGTATATGTACTGTTTGTATTATTTGTGTTTATTAAAAAAAAACATTTTTAAACCCCCCCCCCCAAAAAAAAAACCTGAAATGACAAAGCGGGTTGTTTGCGATAGTTTGCTTTTTGTTATTATGTACGTACTTAAGAATTACAACAGTTTGCAGACTCTGATTTCACTTATTTCTGTGTCCCATCAGGCTCTCACAGCTTCTCATTGTGATATTTTAAGGATTCTTCTTCACCTCTCAGTCTCAATGCGAGATGACAAAGTGTATCGCTTCCAACAAGAGAGAAGGAGGCTCATGCCATGCTGGACTGATACCTTGACTTACACAAGTCCAACAGCAGATGACTGACTGGGGAATTGATCTGTCCCACAAAGCTTGAGTAATAGGCCAAAAACATTCCGAGATCCCATCTTCAAAGCTGGTGGAACAAAAGTCCTTTCTGCTAAAGAAACAGCTTCAGGAAGGATCGTGCCATGATCTAAATCCCAATGTAGGGCGCTGTTAATCTATAGTGGATGATTTACATATTGGAGATAGACACTGGCAGATGTTTGTGGGTCTGCGCATGAGTCTGTGGGGGAATCTTTGGTTAAACCTGGCTTTCAAAGACGACATGAGCAAAAAGAGGCTTTTGTTCCCCCCCCCACTTTGCCTTTAAATCTCATCATGTTTAATGTTACACCATTACATAGCTCTTATTTTGCATAAATACATGATGATTATAGCAGTATAACCTTGGCAACACACTGTCCCCTCGAGGCAGCCTGAAATAGAACAGAACTGCAGATTATGCCCTATAACCACCCTATAGGGAGCAATATTTTATTGTGCTTTATTTCCCTTTCTATGAGATTAAATGAAAATGATGGTAATTGGGGTTCTGCTAAAACAGCAAGAAGTGAGCAAGAAGGAAAAAGGCCGTTCTTCCCCTCCCCATAGTCCTCTCCATAAATGTGGGTCTTGCTCACAACTCTGCGGAAATTGCCCAATATTGAATCGTTAAACTGACCTAGGAAGCCTGCAGTGGAGACATTGTAAAGTACCAAAGGGAAGGGTAGATCATTCACACCATCTTGCCCAGTGGTGGGATTCAAATAATTTAACAACCGGTTCTCTGCCCTAATGGCCAGCTGGGTAGGTGGGGCTCAGTGGTCACATGACTGGGTGGGTGTGGCCAACTCAACGTCACTCCCGTCGATGGGCGCTTCGCCTTAACTCTTACAATGTAATCAAGGTAAGCCGGAGAGACAGTTTCTGTAAGCAGGTCAACAAAGATGAGGCTAGAAACAACACCAGAATGTTTCCTTCCTGCCTTCCTTGCAGGATTAGCCCTGTAAAGTGGAAAACAAAAGGAGATTTCTTCCAACAACCGGTTCTCTGAACTGCCTGGAAAGTTACCAACCAGTTCTCCTGAATAGGTGCGAACCGGCTGAATCCCACCACTGGCAAACCTTTATTATTGTTGCCAATCTCAACAAATATAGCTTTAGCCTTTCCATGAACTTGATTTCCTTGCCTCAATATTCATGCAGTTTTTCAAAATTTACTTGGAGGAATCCTCCCAAAACCATGCAAGGGTGTTGTTTCTTGGGGAATTTCTTGGAGAAAACTCAGATAACCCAGCTCTGAGGGACATGTCCTTCACTTGGTTAGAAGTCAAAATAAAAAAAAAATTCTCACCCTGCCAAACAAAGCTGATTGCTAGGGCAACAAGGTATATATCTCATTTTTTTAAGGCTCGACTGCCTTCAGGAGCATCGACTGGAGCTAAGTCTCCGGATACGCTTCAAGGTGCTAGTCGTAACTTATAAAGCCCTTCATGGTATTGGATCTGGGTACTTGAGAGACCACCTGCTGCCAATTACCTCCCACAGACCCATTAGATCTCACAGGGTTGGCCTCCTCCGGGTGCCATCTACCAGCCAATGCCACCTGGCTATTACCCGCGGGAGGGCCTTCTCTGTGGCAGCTCTGGCCCTTTGGAACGAGCTCCCGCAGGGATTTGGACCCTCACCTCTCTCCAGGCCTTCCGAAAAGTCGTCAAAACCTGGCTTTGCCGGCAGGCCTGGGGTGATGAGTTCCCTCCCTCTCGACATGTATGGTTGTGCGACTGTTGCTTATTTTATTATTTGATTTCGTTTTTATGTTCCCCTTTTTCCCCCTTGAATTGTTCACTGCCCTGAGTCCTCCCGGAGAAGGGCGGCATACAAATAATAAAAACAAAACAAAACAACAAACAAACAAGAATTATGGGAAATGCTTCATAGCTTCATGGAGTGAACCTGGAAGTGCTAAGAAGGAGAACCGAGTGGGATTTTTATGGGCCTTGATTATCATGAGAAGTGTCACCACTGAAGGAACTGTGATTAGTAAACAAAGTTGGAGAAGTAATGAAAAGCCAAGGGCCTGTGAAAAAAAAAAACTGTCCATTTCCTATATCCTGACAAGAAAGAGTTTCTCATCCATAATAGAAGCAAAAGACATTTGGCTCTACAATATTGGCATTTCCCAGGCTCCCTGAAGTCAATAGATATGCTCAGCATGTTCCGTATTCTTCACCGCTGCCAGAAAACCTAGGAAATTGAGTTTCTGGTGACTCTCGGGTCAAAGAGAAAAGAATCACAACTCCATTGGACAGGCTTCCTGGTGGCAGTAGAGCTTTTGGAAGGAAATTAGGCCTTTAAACAAGGCTTCACTACTCTTCTGTTCTGTTCTAGTTTTCTTTTCCAGAACAAATTCCAAGAGTGGGTGACTACTAATAGGGCTTTAAAAAAAATAAACCAAAAGGAATAATGATACTGGAGCAAATTTTTATAACATGGGTCTAGATTTAGAGAGCTTTGCTTATATTTTGCCTTTCTTTCCTGCTTTGAAAAGGGGGAAAATATTCTGAATACATAAATATCCTGAATTTTGAACTCTGGTTTTGTTTTTTATTTGTTTAGTTGTATCCAATTCTCAGAGAGATGATCAAGTTAAGTCCCTGCAGACAGGGATGGGATTTGGAGGTTCTCCGAACTGGCCATAATGTTAGCTAGGATTCATTCAAACCCAGGTGAACCATAGTAGCTCACTCCTGCCCAATGGGCTTCTCCTGTTTTCTAGACCAATGCCTTATTGGCTCTCAAGTTATATTTACTGAAGCATAAATCTTTTAGTTCTCACGATCTCATCCAGAGACAATTGAAGGAAGGGAATAATCCTTCAATTGATAGCAATGGGATTCAGCAGCGCTGACTTTGACCAGCTCATGCCATTTGTTATCAAAATGCAGGATTTTTTCTCATCCATGAGCTTCAGAGAGATAGGTGAGGGTGGAGGTTCAGATGGAACATTTTCAGAATGGGGCAAATGTATTTTTTAAAAAAAAAAAATCTAGTGATGACAGTTGACTTCTAAGCATCATCACTTATTTTCTTGCTTTTAAGGTCTGTGTTAAAAACAACCATCCTGAAATTAAGCAATATTTACATATGATTTGGTAAAGAATGCCATTTATGGTACTAAAGTTTTCTTAATGTCTTTTTCCTATAAGTGGAAAATTAAAGAAAGTGTCTCAACAAGTCTAGTTGTGTAAAACTAAAATGATCAGAACAAGTTCTTGAACATTTACACATTTTGGTACCATATTTTCCCTAGTAATATTCTATTTTTGCAGTTTTATTCTGAGACACATACAAAGGGAACATTCAACAATACCAGGCGTCGACCTTCAGGATAACATCCTGTCCTAAAGAAAATTGCTTTCTCTGTAGGCTACAGTGTGACGTGTGTTTTCACCACATCAGTCATGGGTAGCACATGACGACTTCAAGAGCTGTTGTCAGCTGACAAAGTAAAGATAAAGAAGCAATTCAGAAAGGACCAGACTGTCTCTTTTAAGCAATACCAAGAAAAGTAGTGATTTATACCTACATATGTTTTTTTTTCCAGAATGGGTGAGATGTCCTTTGAGTGGCCCTCCCTGAGTGTATTGTGATGTGTACCTTCAACTTCAACTGTAAAGCATATAATCTGTATTCAGCAAAATGAGCTGAAGCATGCATCATATTTCAAAATGTAAAAGAGGAATCCTAGATTGCTGCTGGCCTGAACATCTGCCTGAATTTTTTAACCACTCAATATGGAGTGAAATTTCTATTATGAGTAAGCATGGGTACTCTACATCTATCATATTTGCAATAATGACGAATATCAGTAGGTCGGATGTAAGATGAGGTCGAGGTTCATTCTCCAAACATGTGGGCTGGTTTCCCCTAAATTTAGGGAAATCCGCTAAATTCTGCTGATGAAGTTATCTAGTCTGGTAATGAAACATTTTGAAACCAACCCACAAGCTCAGAGAACGAACTTCAACCCACACCTATCATATTTGATACTGCAGCAGATCATTTCTTTAACGCACCCACCCTACTTTGCAGGGACGCGGTGGCTCAGTGGCTAAGATACTGAGCTTCAATCAGAAGGTCGGCAATTCAGCGTTTCTAATCTCTAGCGCCGCGTAACGGAGTGAGCTCCCATTACTTGTCCCAGCTTCTGCCAACCTAGCAGTTTGAAAGCACGTAAAAATGCAAGTAGAAAAATAGGAACCACCTTTGTGGGAAGGTAACAGCGCTCTGGATGCCTTCGGTGTTAGTCGTGCCACATGACAACAGAGACATCTTCGGACAGCGCTGGCTCTTTGGCTTAGAAACGGAGATGACCACCGCCCCCAGAGCCAGAAATGACTAGCATGCATGTGCAAGGGAACCTTTTACCTTATCCTCATTTGCAAGGGCTGGTTTGGTACCAGACTACAAACCAAGACTTTGAATTCAAGTGCCACCTTTGCCTGAAATCCAGCTGGGTGATCTCAGGCCACTACTTCTCCAAGCACTAAGGGAGAAATATCAGTGGCTAGCCACCTCCAACAAATGCTGCCAAGAAAACTACAGGAGGAAGAGACTGATTCAAAATGTTGTCTTCTGTCATGGATGCACCATCGCTGACCACCAAATAGTGGCTGGCATGCAGGCAGCAGCAACTCAACTCCATGCTTATTAGCAGCCTTGTATTTTCATTAGCATTCTCTTTATTGCCTGCACCCAGGGCAGACCACCTCTCTCCACTCTTCATATGCCTCTGCGGCCAAGCAGTACCATTCAAATATCCTCCTTTTCCAGGCATCCTTGTGGAGCTAGGCAATCTGTCATCCTCCCAATTGAAGGAGATCAGATCCTCCCAATCTGAAGGAGCCGAGGTGGTGCAGTGGTTAGGGTGCAGTACTGCAGGCCACCTCAGCTGACTGCTATCTGCAGTTCAGCGGTTCTAATCTCACCGGCTCAAGGTTGACTCAGCCTTCCATCCTTCCGAGGTGGGTGAAATGAGGACCCAGACTGTGGGGGGCAATATGCTGACTCTCTGTAAACCGCTTAGAGAGGGCTGAAAGAGCCAAGGTGGCACAGTGGTTAAATGCAGCACTGCAGGCTACTGCTAGATCAGCAGTTCAGCGGTTCAAATCTCACCGGCTCAGGGTTGACTCAGCCTTCCATCCTTCCGAGGTGGGTAAAATGAGGACTCAGATTGTTGGGGGCAATATGCTGACTCTCTGTAAACCGCTTAGAGAGGGCTGAAAGCCCTATGAAGCGGTATATAAGTCTACTGCTATTGCTATTGCTATTTTTGAATTAGAACTCCAGATGAACTAGAAATTGTAATGAATGCTAAGTACTGTGAAAGTTGTAGTTCAGACAATTTACTGTAGAAGACACAGAAAACCTCTCCCTGTAGCTGTGTAAGGCTTTCAACCTCCACTATTCTATGCCTTTACACATGTATTTGAGGCATCTCACACCGAATGCATACACCTGTGTTGTCTATGGCGTTTCCAGTCATCCAGGTCATGGTTGTCTCAAAGGTGCTTCTTGGATGAGAAGCAAAACATCTTCAGAGAAAAACCAGAAAATCCAGTTGCCTCTTGTGGAGCGGGGTTGGGCTTCTGTGTTTTTCTAGTCTGTGGAGTTTGTTGGTGTGTGTGTGTGTGTGTCTTGTAGGAGGTTTCTGTTTCAGCTCTCCAGAGGGCTAGTTGTTTGGATTTGTCCCAGAGTGCTGGGTGGATTTTGTTGCTGAGTTTGAGGTGAAGAGTGAGTAGGTCCCGGTTGGTTTGGTCTAGTAGGAATCTTTTCCCGTGGAGTTCGTTTCTGATTAGGCCTAATTCAGTTCTTTTCAGGATCCTTTCGGTGGCTGAGTTTTTAGAATGGAATTTTAGTTGGAAGCATGTGGGGATCAGGCTTTTGTCTCGGCAGTTGCGCAGGAATGTGAGGTCACATAAGATGGTGGCTCTTATATATCTATATCTATATCTATATAGATTCTGTCGTGATGGACTATTGTGATGAGCCGATTGACAGATAATGGAAGCTGTTAGCTTCCTCCCATAATTGGGGCTTACCAGGGGTTGTGACACTAAAAAAATTTATCTATCTATCTATCTATATCTATCTATCTATCTATCTATCTATCTATCTATCATCTATCTATCTATCTCTCACAAACACACACACACACATCATATGTGTGTCTGTGTGTGTTGTATTTGTGCTGATAAATAAATAAAGGGACACTAGTATAGATCTATTTCAAGCTATTTAGCTCTTATCAGCTAGCCATACCCTTACTGGGATTAGAACCTGTGCTGTATTACATCTTAGGCAGTTGTGTTAACCACTAAGCCACAAGGTTCTCCTCCTTTATCAGCTGAGCCAGGGAAATAGGTATGTATTTAGTTTCACAACCCCTGGTATACCCAAATATGGGAGGAAGTCTACGGCTTCCATTCTTTGTCTATCGACTCGTCACAAGAGACCATCCAGACAGAAACCCAATATTTTTACTGTTGCCTTTGTTACATTTGTGTTGTATTTGTGCTGATAAATAAATAAAGGGAGACTAGTAGTCACACACACACACACAAAACATACATACATACATACTATATATTCACATACACACACACAACACAAACACACAAACACGGGAAAGGCCAGAAAAGCCACAGTGTGTTTCCTGCTTGAATTAATGCTACAATCCTGACCTTTGGGCGTTTAGTGCAAATAATTTACATGATACCTGATGTGAATTATGAGGAGCTGGCAATCATTTCAACCTGCCAAGAGAATGAAATGAACTGCCTGGAAAAGGAAAATGTGAAAATAGTCAGGAGAACCTCGCAACTTGGAAAACACTGGATGGTGCTCTTCTTCCCCCTCATAGAATCCCTACTTCATTAACATGTAAGGCCATTAATCTCACAGTTGGCATATGAATTCCCACTTGATTTGAACATCTGCCTGGAAGGTGCATCTCTAATTAGAACAGACATGTTATTCCACGATTAAAATAAATATCAAAACACATTTCTGCTTTTTCTAGTTAGCTTTTCCTCGAACTACTGTAGCTGAAGTAATCATGGGTAGAGCTTGTCAACCCTCAGTGGTGCTAAGATTTCATTAGGAGAGGGGCGATGCAAAAGAGTAATTCAATACACATTTATGGGATAAATGTCCACAGGGTTTTAGTTCTGTCAGATCAGGAGGAGAGCTAAATAAGCCTCTTGAACTGCAGTTTCCCACATTTAAAATCCAAATATCTTCAAGTAACTTATTTAGTCAAATGCTAATTTCTTAACCATAAAAAAGTATACACTCAGCAAAAAGCAAATTCACTAGTTTAAAGCATATCACATCAATACTGCTGGATGATTTCATGCGCGAAAAGGACAGCCACAAGTCCATATTGTTTCATGGATTGTGGCGCTTAGATGCCTTGATCTAAGATTCGAAACCAGGGGTTCTTCTGGAATTAGGTTTTATTATTATTTATTATTTTTTATTTATTATTTATTTATATTTATTATTTATTTATTATCTATTTATCTATTTATTTATTTATTTATTTATTTATTATTTTGGTTTGTCAAGCATGTATGAGAAAACAAGTAGAAGTATGAACATAACATATAAGCATATAAGTATAAGCAAGTATATGTAGATACATTAGAAATGAGTAAATATGTATCCGAATTTATAATTTAAATGTTGGAGATGTGATTGTGTTTATACTATGTATTATCATGTATGGTGGGTTTGTAAAAAGCTAAAGCATTTTGGATAAAAATATGGTGGATTATTTAAAATACTTTTAAAAGAGGATAAAGTTCACTTCTTAGTTGTTTTTGCTAGGTATAATTACAGACTGTGTAGTTATAGAGACTAATTTGATTCTGAATTTAATAGTGGCAACAAGATTGCTGGAAGGAGGAAGAATTGCTTATTATTCAAGAATGGATGTTAAAAGTAGTAAACTTAGCAGGGAAGAAGGCGGGGCTTAGCAGTGAGAAGATGGAGTTTCAGGCTATTCCTGAAATTCCTCTATTCCGAAGGATTTTTGGACGGGTCGTTTGACTCTAGCTGTCCCGTAGAAGACAGTGAAAGGTGAGGGGAGATCCAGTGACCTCAGAGACGAACGCAAGGTCTCTGGGGGGCGTGGAATTAACCCCTCCTGCCAATTCCTTTTTGGATTAGCTGCATGCTAACCGAAACTGCAGGTTGCCCCTAAGAACGGTCTGAGTGGATTCACCTGGTAAGCTGATTTTATTACCTAAAGAGAGACGGTCCGCACTAAAATCTAAGCTAATTGAAACCAAAGAACAGAAGAATCCAGCGGCGAATCGGCTTTTTTTTTAATGGATTTATGACTGGTGGTTACCCTATTTCTTAAATGTTTTGAATGCTGTTTACGTGGATAAAGAAAACTCTACTTTATTTTAACACCCCCTTGGCTTCCCTTAAGTGGGCTGTAAACCAATTTACTATAATTTGGCTTCTTTGACACTTTTATTGCTTGGCTGTGTTGTTCTAAAATCAGATAAGATTGCATAGCTCTCAGCGTGTCTTCATCTGCGAATATCTTCTGCGTCACATCATGGCCTCTCTACTTGCTTCAAGTGATTCATTTCAAAAGATTTTTTCCATTTTTCAAAGGTTGTTTGATAAATATGAGAAATCTGAAAAGAATCTGGAAAAAAAATAGACTATTTATTGTTTTTAACACTAAAATATGAAGGAAAGAGTCAGAATGAATGTTTGAATGCTCCTGAAATTCAAATGAAGACTGTAAGAAAGGAAATTTTTCAACTTGCTGACAAGCCGGGCGTCTGGTTCCCTCGGAGGCAGAAAGAGGAGGGGGAGCCATACAGAAAATTTACTTCAAAAGACAGAGCGTAGAAGGAATGAGAAACATTAAAGAATCTGCATTTTATGAAACATTATCTGCAGAATTTCTGACACCACCCTTGAAAATTCTGGACAAATTGAATGGAATAAACGAAGGACAACATTATTACATCAGAGGCATCCTAAGCAAAAAGGTGCGAAGATATTTCTGTTTGGACTTGCCTATAAAAACATTTGGGGAACTTGATTTAAGAATGGTAAGAGGACTTTGCTATTGGAGAGACATAGGCTGACAGATTGAAGAATACAATTGAAAATTAGCTAAATCTAATTACTCTTATTTGTAATAGATATAGCTGAATAATAATTGTTATTGATAGTAATGTATATAATGTGGAGTTGATATGATAAATAATAATTGGATATGAGAAAGGAAGGTTGGAAGTATTTTTGGATTATATAAAGGGTTTCAATTACAATAATTATTACTATAAAATAAAATATATACAGTTAAATGTTAACTAATATGGAGAAAATGTTATGATATATGATATACTATATAAGAAGGGAGAATGCTAATAAATTATACTGTATGGAAGATGGAATCTCTGGTATTAAATATTATGGATGTTTAGCTAAAATAGGATATGAGGATTTGATGTCAATAGAGGATTTTACAAACAAGTAATGAAATGTCAGCATGTGGCTATGGATTAATTCTTTGGCATAGTTAAGGAGGAAGGATGTTTAAACAACTGTAGTCAACTAAAAGTGGAGGTATAATGATGTTAATATGGTAAACATTTGAGTTAAGATATTTGAATTAATATGAAATAATGGAAGAGATGCACCAAAACATGTTGTAACCAGCTGATATACTTTTTTTTGATAATGTATACCTGTGTTCGTTTTTTTCTTTCTTTTTTTTTCTTTTTTGATTTTTGATTTTTTCTTTTCCCACTGGTGTGGGTATGTATTGTTTAAGAATATTATTATTATTAATATCTTGAAATAGTAATCAGAGTCAAATGAAAATGGATATATGATGATGGTGATATGTATGAATATCTGAGTTAAAATGCTTGAGTTATGTTTGTTGACTGTGGAGAAGATGTACCAAAGTTTATTTGTGACCGACTGATATACTTTTTATAGCATGTAAAGAAAGATGTTGTGCCTGTTTCAAATTAAAAATTAAAAAAAAATTATTATTAAAAAAAAAAGTAGTAAACTTAGCAGAGATGGCTAAAATCTCAGGATATTGGAGAGATTATCCAGATGAGAAATACAAGTTGGAATGGAGAAGATGGATTGACTACATTCAAAATAAACATTGGACTAAGGAACTTCAATTAGTTTATGAATGAACAATGAATGTTATAATTTATCCAAAATTAGCTTAATAAAAGGGGAGTTAAAGTAGGATGCTATAGTTAGTTAGCTTATGTTAGTGTATGATTGTTAAATGTTTATACCCTGTATTTTGCTCTGGGAAGTTGGGGGGGAGGGAGGTTGGAGGGCTGGCAGGGTTGGGGTGGAGGGAGGGAAGGGGAAATATTTGTAAAATTTATTAAAACTTTTCAATAAAAAAACAGGAATAGCAATAGCAATAGCAGTTAGACTTATATACTGCTTCATAGGGCTTTCAGCCCTCTCTAAGCAGTTTACAGAGTCAGCATATATTGCCCCCACAGTCTGGGTCCTCATTTCACCCACCTCGGAAGGATGGAAGGCTGAGTCAACCTTGAGCTGCTGAGATTAGAACTGCTGAACTGCAAATAACAGTCAGCTAAAGGGGCCTGCAGTACTGCACCCTAACCACTGTGCCACCTTGGCTCTTGGTACATGGGTACATCGCGGCTCATGAGTACACATAGATGGGGACAGTAGGATAGGGACAGTAGGCACACTGGTGAGCTTATGCAAGCTTCCTTACAGACTTCTTAGGAATGGGGTGAAGTCCATGGTAGCCTTCTAATAGGTTACTTCCTATTTTTTTCAATGGTGAGGTCAAGGGACACCATTTTATGTTCCCTTTGAATGAGAAAGCACCCCGGAGATTTATGTCTTTGTAATATTTCTTGCAAAATGTTTCCTACTGTTAGGAATTGTTATGTATTATTTCTATGACAAGGCTAAAAGGAATAGTGTAAGAAAACAAAGATTTAGATCACACTGTTGTCTTTGGCTAAATTTCACTTGGGTACTTCTAGAAGAGTCAGTGTCTATTCCCAAATTGGAATGGGTATTACATATCAGCACATAAAAAAACTTCTAGAAATAAAAGGAGATAAATGCCAGTTTATTAAATATCATTAAAGACCATAATTTATAAGCCTCATAGGTTTAGTCATAAAGTTTACAATGCAGTAGGGATGTGGTGGCTCAGTGGCTAAGACACTGAGCTTGTCGATCAGAAAGGTCAGCAGTTTGGCGGGTCGAATCCCTAGCGCAGCGTAACGGAGTGGGCTCCCGTTACTTGTCCTAGCTTCTGCCAATCTAGCAGTTCAAAAGCACGTAAAAATGCAAGTAGAAAAATAGGTACCACCTTTGGTGGGAAGGTAACAGGATTCCGTGTGACTTCAGCGTTTAGTCATGCCAGCCACATGACCATAGAGATGTCTTCGGACAGTGTTGGCTCTTCGGCTTTGAAATGGAAATGAACACCGCCCCCTAGACTCGGGAACAACTAGCACATATGTGAGAAGGAACCTTTACCTTACAATGCAGTACCTTAATGGTAATCAAAAATTGCCACTCATAATCAAATACTGTATCTAGATTCATCCAATTTGCATAGGTCTGTGTATTGACCAATATATGGCACTTGTATATGTTATTAAAAAATAATAATTTCAGGGAATAAGAAGCAGTTCTTTTCAGCTGGTAGTTAATATGCAGCCAGGCACAATTTGTTTCTGAAAATATTGAGGGCTGGACTACATATAATGATGAAGAAGTCTTTTGAAGAAGTGCAGATCACTGGGAATAAAGGGTGAGCATGTTTTGCAGAGAGAGGTTCTGGCTAGAAATCCAGCTTTTTGTAGCATCCAAACTAAGAAGCTGTACCTCTTTGATAGACAACCAAAAAGAATTGTGGAATGAATGTAAAGAGGTGCTTCTGAATTTATTAAATATTCTGGATTCTGCTCCAGTGCCTTTCTACTCTTATTCTTCTGAGCTAAAAGAGAAAGGCACAACTCTGAAGCTACTCAAGAAATGTTGGCTCTTTCTTTCTTTTTCTTCCTGATGCTGACTAGTATGGAGAAAACTGTGAGGTATCAAAAATTTCAATTCCTCATGCGGTGATTTACAACTGTTTTTTTTCTTCTTCTCATCTTTTGTTCTGAAAGGGGAGGGCCATAAAGCTGGAGAGTTTAGCCAATCGGTTTATGAATGCTTCTTGAAGATGAGGAAATAAGATAACACTCTCTGCCCACAATTAGAACAGAAATTGGTATTGGTATTGGTATTTTATTATTTGTATGACGCCCTTCTCCGGGAGGACTCACGGCGGCGAACAATTCAAGGGGAAAAAAAAGGGGGAACATAAAAGACAAATACAAATAATAAAAATAGGCAACAGTCGCACAACCATACATGTCGAGAGGGGAGGGAACTCATCACCCCCAGGCCTGCCGGCAAAGCCAGGTTTTGACGGCTTTTCGGGAGGCCTGGAGAGAGGTGAGGGTCCGAATCCCTGCGGGGAGTTCATTCCAAAGGGCCGGAGCTGCCACAGAGAAGGCCCTCCCCCGGGTAGTAGCCAGATGGCATTGGCTAGTGGATGGAACCCGGAGGAGGCCGACCCTGTGAGATCTAATGGGTCTGTGGGAGGTAATTGGCAGCAGGCGGTCTCTCAAGTACATGATGTTCGGGGATTAGTAATATCGACAACAAATGTTTTGCCGGTATAGTTTTCCTTCTGTATTAAGGATGGATAGGTAGCATTTTCACTCAGCAGGGGGAAAGAGTAATAACAGAAAATCAGGGTGAAAGACCATTTATGGCGAACGAGAGGTCCCAAACTCATAATACAGTACTGAATTTATTTTAAACATCATTAGAACACAATGGGATGCTTTAAAAGCACATTACAGGTCAAATCCTAAGGCAAAATAGAGATCGACAAACCACGCTCAGATAGTTTCATGGCTGGGTTAACCAAGCTCTTTTCCTAAGCCGCAACATTTAGATAAATTGGAGACCATTTTGAAACCATTTTGATCCCGGTCTGCTACTGGAATTGCTCCCCTCTGTTTCCTGCAAACCCCCATCCCTTCTCAATTTCTCCCTCACTGCGCAATTGCTCTTGTCTATGAGTTTGTTGGCTTGGCCCTTTCGCTTGCTGTAGCCTGTAACTATACTACAGCCGTAGCAGATGTTGCTCTTTTATCTATGCTATGATGGCAATAAGAATAGACACCTCCGCGGGTCCCCTTGGAATTCTGTGGAGGTCAGAGGGAGAAGTGGACTTTCACCATTGCAGATAACCAGGGAGGGGAAATGGGGATACCTTCAGACCAGAGGTGGGTTCCTACCAGTTCGCACCTATTCGGTAGAACCGGTTCGTCAAATCTATGGAACCGGTTAGAAGAGTTCCACCAGTGGACCCGGAAAGCAGGCCACACCTACAGAAGAGGCTCCAAATTTTTTTGAAACCCACCACTGGTCCTTGGATATGATTATTCTACACTATCATGCTCCTATTTATAAAACTCAGTGCCTCTGTGAAAGGTAAGGATGACTACTGCGTTTGTGGTGCAATCAGAACATTGCGTGTGTTGAAGTTGTTTCAACGCAAACCAAAGATGCCTTTTAAAAAACAAGTTTACATCCTATTCTTATGCATGCCAGTGCTGTGTGTGAGATAATTTAAGGTGGTTCTGACAAGTGTTGTCGGCATCTTCATATCCGGTCACATGGGCGGCAAGCCACTCCCATCCGGTCACATGGGTGGCAAGCCACTCCCACAAAGGAGGCCACACCCACAGAGTGGGTTCGAACAATTTTTGAAACCCACCACTGGTTCAGACTGAATAGGATCCAGTGTTTTGCCTTAGTTGATAACTGGATCTACAGAAGAAGCAAATCTTCTTCTTTCCTCTGAGACGGAGCATGACAAATTATCCATGTTAATATTCTACGGTGAGGAATTTCAAACTCTGGCCTATATTGAGCCAAGGTGGCGCAGTGGTTAAATGCAGCACTGCAGGCTACTGCTAGATCAGCAGTTCAGCGGTTCAAATCTCACTGGCTCAGGGTTGACTCAGCCTTCCATCCTTCCGAGGTGGGTAAAATGAGGACCCAGATTGTTGGGGGCAAATATGCTGACTCTCTGTAAACTGCTTAGAGAGGGCTGAAAGCCCTATGAAGCGGTATATAAGTCTACTGCTATTACTATATGAAAACATGGAAGGAATTATTAGATTAGACCTCTCAACCAATAAGTCCCATCATTCACCCTAAACTAAATGCATCTTATATAAGTAAACAATGCCAGCTACCCAGGATTGTAATAAATCTCATGGATTTGCCTTGGATTGCAAAAATAAAAATAAAAATAAAAAACCACACAGGAGCGAGGTATCTAAGCACCTGGTAGGTCACAGTATGCTACGGCGGGGAGGGATTTAACTTTATTACTGGATGAGTCACAAGAAATCACATAGGCAGATGGAATGAATAGACACATTTGGGGTGGGGGGGGGCAGAGTCTCTATTCCGTTTCTGTCAGACTCGAAAGACCAGTTCCACATGTGAAGTTTCAAATTAACACCGTTATTGCTAAAAGCTTACACAGGAACTTTATCAATTAATGATCAGCACCTGGCAACAGCATTCAATAGCAGTAGACTTATATACCGCTTCATAGGCCTTTCAGGTCTCTCTAAGCGGTTTACAGAGAGTCAGCATATTGCCCCCAACAATCTGGGTCCTCATTTTACCCACCTCGGAAGGATGGAAGGCTGAGTCAACCCTGAGCCGGTGAGATTTGAACCACTGACCTGCTGATCTAGCAGTAGCCTGCAGTGCTGCATTTAACCACTGCGCCACCTTGGCTCTTCAAGAAAGGTTGGGCCTCATTCTTTGGTGGCTACATAAGGATTCTAAACTGATGCCTCGCTTAGCTCCTCCGCCGACCTCTGCAAATCTCTCCTACAGTTTCCTCACTACATCAAAGGATAAATGGATAGGATAAACAAATTCTCATACATCTGGTAATATTTACTCTGTTCTTCGATTCTCTTTTGCAACCAATTTGCATCGATTCAATGATTTCCCAAGACGGTTGGAATTTTGGCTCTGGAAATTTGGTCCATTACAGAAGAAAGAAAATGGGAAACAGGAATGAAAGGATCTTTCTGTTATGCTTTCTCTACTTATCCCATCTTTTCCTCACCAGATTCTGCAGAAAGGGCATCTTACAGAGTCTATCATCTACATTGAGCTGCCCCTATAGGCCTTCTCCACAGTGACACCCAGTGGTGGGGTTCCATTTTTTTTACTACCGGTTCTGTGGGCGCGGCGTGGCTTGGTTGGCATGGCAGGGGAGGGATACTGTAAAATCCCCATCCCTCTCAGTCAGCTGGGACTGGGAGGCAGAGAATAGATGGGGCGGGGCCAGTCAGAGGTGGTATTTGATGGTTCTCCGAACTACTCAAAATGTCCGCTACTGGTTCTCCAGAACTGGTCAGAACCTGCTGAATACCACCTCTGGTTTGAAGTTTGAAGTTTTGTTTTATTTATATGCTGCCCTATTCCCTGCAGGGACTCAGGGTGGCGAACAACTCAAACGGGGAAGGGAACATACAGAAACAAGACAATTTTTTAAAATAAAATAACCAACAACCATACCTGTTGAGAGGGGAAGGGAGCTCATCAACCCCAGGCCTGCCGACACAGCCAGGTTTTAACGGCTTTTTGGAAGGCCGGGAGAGAGGCGAGGGTCCGAATCTCCGCGGGGAGTTCGTCTGGTGACACCCGCATTGTGGAATCTCCTTCCTCATGAGATGAGGTTGGACTCATCTCTTCTGAGCAACCAACGGTCCCTCAAGCCTATGTGTGTCAGCAGGCCTAGAGGTCCCAGGGGATTGGTGAGCCAATGAAGTGGTTCCACTTCCATTAACATCCTTTCATCTACTTTTGACTTTAGCTTATATTCCTTTTTATAGTTGTTGGTGCTCAATTGTTAGCAATTATGATCACTTTAACTATTTATTATTTTAACTTGTTGTAACCACCCATAGGACACTTATGGAGCCGATGGTGGCACAGTGGTTAAATGCAGCACTGCAGGCTACTTCAGCGGACTGCAGTTCTGCAGTTTGGCTGTTCAAATCTCACCGGCTCAAGGTTGACTCAGCCTTCCATCCTTCCGAGGTGGGTAAAATGAGGACCCGGATTGTTGTTGGGGGCAATATGCTGACTCTGTAACCGCTTAGAGAGGGCTGAAAGCCCTATGAAGCGGTATATAAGTCTAGCTGCTATTGCTATTGCTATTATGCCGTGAGATGGGTGGCTGCATAAATTAACGAATAAAATAAAAATAAAATAAATTAGTTATTGAATGTGAGCCACCCAGGGTTACCTGGAAGTCAGGCAGCCTCCATATTTCAAACAAACAAGCAAAGTTTTGTTATCACCACCCAAAGCTCCTCCCACCATTTTTTCTTCGTGTAGGTTTTCCTAGTACATATATTTTTCTGTCAGAACACTTTTGGAGCCTGAAATGGATTTCCATAAACCGATTGATTCTCCTTGAGTCATTTTGAGGGTTGCCCAGTCTGACTTCTTGCCCAAATACAGCAAGTCCTTCACTTACAACAATTTATTCAATGACCATTCAAAGTTACAAAGGGACTGAAAAAAAGTGATATGATCATTTTTCACAATTATACGACCATTACAGCATCCTCATGGTCATGCGATCAAATTCTTGGCAACTGACTCATATTTATGACGGTTGCACTATCCTGGGTTCACGTGATCACTTTTGTGACCTCCTGACAATGGGGGAGCCTGATTCACTTAACAACCGTATTACTAACTCAACAACTACAGTCATTCACTCACTCACTCGCTCAGCAACAAAATTCTGGGCTCAATTGTGCTTGTAAGTTGAAGACTACCTGTATAGAGAAATGTGTTTAAATGACATTCATTCTCCCGCTGAGCAGCATGGAATGGTTGTGTTTCAATCAAATAAGAAAGAATTTTTAGACAAGCTTAAAGTATTTGAGGGAGGCAGAGTATGCCAGACTGAGTGAGCCTGGGTTTAGGATTTTCAGCTACATACCTTGAAAAACTGTTTTTCAATTAGAGCAGAGATTGATCGTCTTGGAGGGAGGGTGGACTTCAAACAGTGGTGAATAAAGGCTGTGTATGTAAGGACTAAGAAGCAGTCAACGGGCTGAAGGACTTGGCAGGTAAGGAAGAAAGGGAGAGGATCTTACAAAAGAGCATTAATAAGAGCTAAAGGGGAGAGATCTATAGAGATATATGCCTCCTGATGAAAGATCATGCTTGGCTCAGCCTGAGGGAGAAATGTGAAGGAAGCCACCGTAATGGGAAAGAACAATCTTGGAGTCATCCCTCCCCCCCAAGCTTTAACAGTTCAAATGGTTCTGGTTGTTCATTCAGGTCTTGTAGAGTTATGATATCGATTGTCATAACAGAGTTGTTATTGTTGTTTTTTCTTTACAAAAAAGAACAGCAAGATTGTCGTTTAGGGTTGCATTCTTTTATTCCTTACACAACAGAATACAAATTAAGGGAAAGTGCTCAGATGACTAGGTTTTAGCAAAAGGATTAAAACAACAACAGCAACAATAAATCTCTCCCCAACATATATTATGAGGTGCATGTATTCTCTATTTCTTGTTGATAACAAAAAAGAAAGAAAGAAATTTAAAACTGTGCCTGAGGGTGAAGGAGATGGCCTTATTTTTAGGATATATCTGAATGCTTTTCCCCTGCTATTGTGATTTATTTTCACATATGTGAATGAAAAAGGTGGTTTTTTCTTCTTCTTCTTCTTCTTCTTCTTCTTCTTCTCTTCTTCTTCTTCTTCCTTCTTCTTCTTCTTCTTCTTCTTCTTCTTCTTCGTCTTCTTCAGTTCAGCGGTTCAAATCTCACTGGCTCAAGGTTAACTCAGCCTTCCATCCTTCCGATGTGGGTGAAATGAGGACCCAGACTGTGGGGGCAATATGCTGACTCTGTTAAACAGCTTAGAGAGGGCTGAAAGCCTATGAAACGGTATATAAGTCTAACTGCTATTGCTATTCTCCTCCTCCTCCTCCTCCTCCTCCTCCTCCTCCTCCTCCTCCTCCCCCCCCTTGTTTCTAGCTCCTCTGGGGCAATTGAGAAGGCTAGATACTTTTGAGACCACAAGGAGAGTGGGTTCATGCTTACAGTATCTATTTCATCATGGTGGATAAAAATGTGTTATGTTCCAGTAATCTATGAGTTTGGGAAGGGTGGGATTACAATGCTTTGTATTTTCAGCATTCCTCATCCATTTAGCAGTTGAAAATACTTTTGGGTTTTTCATTGCAGAAAATCTAAATTGTATGGCTTTGGAGAGTCAATTTTTTTAATTAAACCATCTGAGTCCTTTCTTTCATAGAAAATGCATTTTTATCATCCATTTTATTTTTATGCTGCTCCATTTGGAGCTGTATATTTGCTAATTGCAGCCACGGTTAGAACTCTGGTGGTGAATAATCTCACAAACCCGTTCTTTAAAATATCCAGTGGAATTAAAACCAGGATAAGCTCTCCTACATAAATCAAATTATGTGGATTACTCAACCCAATAACAAGTGCTGCTTATTAAGTAATCATCGCTTACTGGCTTCCTCGTTTAACCACCAGTCAAAGTTATTGTGGGGCAAACGACAGGTTTGTGACCAATTGTCACATTACTTAGTGTTGCAGCATCTCACAGTCATCTAATCATCATTTGTGTGCTTCCTAACCAGCTTGCAACCAGTAGAGTTAAAGGTGAACATGGAAGTACAAGTGTAAGTCTTAGTACCTGAGAGACCGCCTCCTGCCGATTACCTCCCATAGACCGATCAGATCTCACAGGTTAGGTCTCCTCCAGATTCCATTCGCCAGCCAATGTCGGCTGGCGACCCACCAGGGGAGAGCCTTCTCTTTTGCAGCTCCAGCCCTCTAGAATGATCTCCCTGTCGAGATCCGGACCCTTACGACCCTCCCGGCTTTCCACAAAGCCACCAAGTCCTGGCTGCTCCAGCAGGCCAGGGGGCCTGTGAAACATCCAGCCCCACGGAAATTGTGAATGTTGCGGTTTGTTTTTAAAGTGTTGTCTTTGTCTAGTCTTCCCCCTTCCCTTGTCTATTGTGAGCCGCCGGAGTCCTTCGGGAGTGGGCGGCATACAAGACAAATAAATACAAACACAATACAATATAGTTACATGATGTTTCACTTAGCAGTCAAAGTGACAGTGTTAAGTCTCTCACTGAACACACGATTTACCATTCAGTGACCCATGGATTTTAGCAGTGGAGCTGCCAATCCCAATTGTGAATTTAAGCGAAGACTACCTGTATTGCATTCATTCTGCTTATCATTTCATAGCTGGGCTTTTTCCTTCTGTCGTAGAGCTCATTCAGACCTTATTAGTCTCCCAGAAGTATCGATTCATCACATCTTGGACTTTGTAACAGAAACTGGTGATCTTCTATTCTTAAAGAGCTGCGGTGGTTGCTCTTTGGTTAGAAGGCAGTACTGCAGGCTAATTCTGCCAGCTGCCGGCTGCCAGCAGTTTGGCAGTTCAAATCTCATCAGGCTCAAGGTTGACTCAGCCTCCCATCCTTCCGAGGTCAATAAAATGAGGAGCCAGGTTGTTGGTGGATGGGGGGCAATACGATGACTCTGTAAACTGCTGTAAAGAGGGCTGCAAAGCATTGTGAAGCAGCATATAAGTCTAAGTGCTATTGCTAAACAGATCTCGGGATGCCCAGAGATACTAGTGGCAGGCTAATGGATGGAAGAATATCAATGGGCCCAAGGGCATATCCTTCTTCTGGAAAAGAACTCTCAGAGGCCAATTGTTTATTGCAGTGTTTCCCAACCTTGGTGACTTTAAGTCCTGTGGACTTCAACTCCCAGAATTCCCCAGCCAGCTGGCTGGGGAATTCTGGGAGTTGAAGTCCACAGGACTTAAAGTCACCAAGGTTGGGAAACACTGGTTTATTGTAGGTAAAAAGGAAGGGCAGATTAGTGTTTTGTTTTTTTTTTAGACAACCACCATGCCGCTTTAGATAGGGAGAAGGAGCTTTATCTTCCATCTCCCCTGTAGTCCTGCAAAGGGATTCAATCAAGCTATTTGCAGACTTCATGGAGGACTAATTAATAGAGACAGATGCAACTAGTTAGCTGTCTAATTTAATCATCAAGGAATATAAATAGCTGGTGCCCTGTCACAAGTGATAGGCAAATGGTTGATGTCTGATAATAATACGCTTGATGTCTTCAATGAAGAATCAGTGCTTGTACAAAGAGGAGAATAATTTAGAGAGCTGGAATTCAAAGGCATTTGTACAGCAGTCACTACAGATTGAGGGCCGAGCGATATTCCCATCATATTCTCTCTCTCTCTCTCTCTCTCCTCTCTCTCTCTCTCTCTCTCTCTCTCTCTCTCTCTCACACACACACACACACACACACACACACACACACACACACACACACAGTTTGATGGCTACTACCATGTTATGGGGGGAGAGGTATTTTAGGGTGGATTTTAGCCACACACTGTTTTATGAAGAAACAGTTTTCAATTTATCATTCAATGAATTTATCATATCGTATCATGACGTAGTCTGAATTTATTGTGTCATGTTTCCACTGCGATGCAGGTCACCTTAGAATTACACCTATTTGTTTAGCGACTGTTCAAAGTTACGACCACATTGAAGAAAGTTCCTTATGATTGGTACTCACACTTACAACTTCCCCACAATCGCGGGATCAAAATTTAGGCTTTCAACAACCAACACATGCGTACAATGGTTGCAGTGTCCTCTGTGTGTGTGTGTGTGTGTGTGTGTGTGATGTGTTTGCCATTTGTGGTCTTCCCAGCCAGCCTCTGGCAAGCAAAGTCAATGGGGGGAAATCCAGTTTTCTTAACAGTCGTGTCATTCACTTAACAACTGCAGTGATTAGCTTAACAATTGTGGCAAAAAAAGGTAAAATCACAACCAGCAACCTTGGTTAGCAATGGAAATTCTGCTTCCAATTCTGATTGTTAAGTTAAGAGCTCCCTCTATGTTGTGCAGCCATCCCAATGAGGTGGGTAAAAGTTACTGGCGACTAGCAGGAACATGCCAGAAGTTGGACTTAGCTGTAATCCACAGATGACTTATATTATGGGTGGTGGTGGTGGTGGTGATTGGCCACATTGAACATTTGCAATTTTTAGAATGACTGATAGCAATAGCAATAGCAGTTAGACTTATATACCGCTTCATAGGGCTTTCAGCCCTCTCTAAGCAGTTTACAGAGTCAGCATATCGCCCCCACAGTGCTGGTCCTCATTTCACCCACCTCGGAAGGATAGAAGGCTGAGTCAACCTTGAGCCGGTGAGATTTGAACCGCCGAACTGCAGAACTGCAGTCAGCTGAAGTAGCCTGCAGTGCTGCATTTAACCACTGCGCCACCTCGGCTCTTCATGTTTTCCCCCATGACTTCCCCCATTCAGGTAGTCAGACATAAGATAACAAATTAGTACTTTATATCCCCTAAACTCTGAAAATAGCATAATGGCGTAGAAATTAGCACCCATCCCTCTCCTAGAAGAATGAAATATTTTGAGAAATATTAAAAAGGCCGAATATTACAATTTCCTTAAAGGAGAAACATGTTCTTGGAAAGCAGCCCCCCACCTTTCTTAATAGCCCAGCAGGACTGGGCCAGCCTATCTACAAGACAAAAGACCTTCAGGCTCAGGGTGATGGGATTAGCCCTCACTCAGATCCAAACCAGGACAAAGCCATTAAGACCCAATAGGAATTGCGTAACACCCTTTCAGAACAATAGAATACATTTCTTGCACAGGAACAGGAAGCGCAAGGGCAGGCCCAGAGAAAGTATAAACAACCCTCATTCTCAACTCCATGTGCTCATCTGTCCAGGACCTCAAAACCCATGTGGTCCTGTCCATCAATAAACCATCTTTTCAATCAGCCTCCATGTTTCCAGTGTCTTTCTCCCTGCTTGGAACTGAGCCAGGTGGATATTTCACAACAGCGGCAACAACTCCATCCATGTAATCAAAATTTGGTTTTGCAGGTTTGAGAGCTGTTCAAGCTGAGTCAGGAACAGTCAATTCTCCTTCCCAAAGTTAGGGAAAGAAACCTTTATCTACTGAGGTACACATAAATAACTACTTTATATATTATTTAAGCGTGGCAAACTGGATCCCTGCCACCACTACTGTGCCTTTATGTCAGATAAGTGATCAAAGCTATTTTTTTCTCCAAAGTATGAATCTGGTTTGTATTTCTTACCTAGGCAGTATGTGTGTGAGAGAGAGTTTTTTTCCCCCTGTGTGAACTGTCTGGCATTATCAGGAAAGATGGAATACATGGTGAATAAATTGTGATAACTGAAGCAAACTGTAATATTATAACAATACCGTTGATGCTTTTAACCCAGGGATTCTTGAAAAAGTAATCTAATCCTGTCATAGAATTTGTGAGCTTAAGACTGCATCTTTAGTTTCCTAGCTTTTTGGACAGCCTCTTCACTCCTGATCCAGAGCAGTGTTTCTCAACCTTGTCAACTTGAAGATGTCTGGACTTCAACTCCCAGAATTCCCCAGCCAGCATTCACTGGCTGGGGAATTCTGGGAGTTGAAGTCCAGACATCTTCAGTTGACAAGGTTGAGAAACACTGATCCAGAGCTAGTGCCTGCTGCTTTAATCAGCCTTAGGTAGCAGAAATCTATTAGAAATGACAACTCCCGTAGGAGTGCATATCCGCGCCTGATTCCCATCTCTGCTTCATAGCAGGGCAGCAGAGAAAGACCAGGAAACATTGCATTTCCGTTGGCTTTCCGTTCAGTCTAATTTGTATATAACCTCCAAAAAAAAATTATTTACAAAAAAATAATAAAAAGCATTCTGTCACCCTGGGTCTTACTGGCATAGTTTGATCATTTCATGGATACCTTGGTTTAAAATGCTAATAACGTGGCGGTTAGCTTCCAGGAATCAGAATGGCTTCCATCTACTTATCCCCCAAAAGCTCTGCTTTTCTTTCCGTTTTGCTAGTAACAAGCTTGGGCTTGCAAAAATCCGTCCATACGTTTTAGTGGTGCTCAGTGGAAGCTAGTGTTGAAAGGCCACAGTGAAGGGCATGATAAATAAGGCCCTGGCAACATCAAGCAGCACATAATTCAGGCCGAGAGAAATAAATCAAAAACAGCCCCTTTAACGGGAGAGCTTTATTCGTCATTCTCTAACGTTCGAAGGCGGCCGAGAATTCTTTCCGAGTTCATTCCCATCTAATTTGATTAGAAATCAGGGAATATTCTTGTTGGTCTCCCAGACCTTTTGAAAAAAATCATGGTTTCCCTTTGGTTGGAGGAAAGCTAAGTGGCCACTTCCTTCTGCCTTGGTGCCAAGAAAAACTACACCAAGGTGTATTTGTAGTTGACCAGGAACCAGCAATTCAAGCGATACTGTGCTTTTGGCCTTTAAATCAAGGTTTGCCTGCTCTGTCCTTTGCTGTCCATTTTTCCTGATTTAAAAAAAAAAAACCATTTTAAAAGGATTTATCCACTTTCACTAGTGAATAAAGCAACTGTCAATAGTAAAGCCACAGAAAACCACAATGAAGCAATTTTTTCAAGCCAGTATTGCAATTCTCTAGCGTTGTATACAATCCTCATAACATATGTACATTTATATAGCTGCACTGGACACTGTGGTTGAGTAAAAGATACGCTATATTTAAGGAGGTGGGGAGTTGGGGGGGAGGGTGGGGGGAGGGAGGGAGGGATATATATTAGGCTAGACACAATGTGTTAGATCTCAATGCAATGTGACTTCACATGTATACTGTTTTTCTCTAATTTTTCTTAAAAATAGGATAAGCCAAGTACATTACATATAGTGGAAATACACCGAGTGGAGGAGGAGTAGGAAAGAAAAAAGATGGGTAGAGAGGGATGGAAGAGAGGGTGGGGGGGAGGCAAAAAGGAAGGGGGGGAGCGGATCTGGAGAGAGGAGTGGTAGAGGGTGAGGGGAAGTAGGGTAGAGGGGGATGATGGAGGGAAGATAGAAAGTTGGAGGGGGGTGGAAGAAAGAGGTGTATGAAGAATGGAAGAGGTATATTGGGCTTTTATTTTCCGGGGCATTGTCGACAAGAGGAATTGATGCAATTATTGTTTAATACTGTATGGTGTATACATGTGAGTGTATGAAAACGAAAATAAAATATACTAAACATCAATAGTAAAGCCACAGAAAACCACAATGAAGCAATTTTTTCAAGCCAGTATTGCAATTCTCTAGTGTTGTATACAATCCTCATAACATATGTACATTTATATAGCTGCACTGGACACCGTGGTTGAGTAAAGATACGCTATATTTTTCTGCATTTATTATTTCTTAGGATTTCTTTTTTAATGTTACACCTTCCATCACCTCAGGATGATTTACAGTCACAGTCTGGAGGACCAGTTACTTGAAACGTAATCAGTTAGCCAAACAACAGGACTACATATTACTTATTATTTCTCTCTCCTCTGTATCTTTCCATGCTTCAAAAGTCAAGTGTTTAAAAGTGTTTCCTTTAAAAACCTGCCCTATTTGCTCCATCCTTGAAATATCTGGACATTTTACAATGCTTCTTCACTCTTAGGGGGTACTTGTAGAACCCACCCATCCATGAACACGCGCACACGCGCACACACGCACACAGACACAATTTGTCAAAACCTCATCAAGTCCTACCCATAACAGTCCCATCCTTCATAATGTTCTCTGGCGTTCAATTGATCATGAACACACATCGTCCTGTTTAGAAACCAGCTTTCAAATAGCAGGGGTGAGGGTGGGGAATCTCTGAAGGCTTTGTTCACAATCCAATTGTTCGGTCAGCAAAAATCTAATATTTCCCACTCAGTGAAATGGATGGAACATGGTGGCCTGGATGTCAGAACAGTAATGGAAGGAATGGAATTCCTAATGTTAATTGAAAAGCAGCTGATACAGATCGCTCAGCTAGGATAACAATATGAATTAATTAACTGAATGCCTACACACACACACACACACAGAGGGAGGGAGAGAGGGTGGGAGAGAGAGAGAGCGAGCATCTCTCTCTCTTTCTCTCTCTCTCACACACACTCCCTCTCCCCCCCTACACACAGGTTCACCGACCAAAACCGTGAAGCCCTTATCCGCGTTGACATAAGCGCAGAGGGCAAATTCGCGCCATCCGAAGCACTAAGGAAAAAGGAGACCCTAGCGCGACGACATAACCGTGGAGGGCAAATCCGCGCCTTCCGAAGCACTCAGCACCCTAACCCTAACCCTAACCCTAACCCTAACCCTAACCCTAACCCTAAACCTAATCCTAAACCTAAACCTAAACCTAAACCTAACCCTAAACCAAACTCCTAATCCTAATCCTAACCCTTACCTTAATTTAAATCAACTTTCTGTCGCCGCGCTGTTTTAAAGAGCCCTTCTGTCGCCACGCTGTTGTCGCTGTGGTGATGACGTCGCGGTGATGACATCGCGGCTTTAGCGATGCAGTTTTATCACCGCTATTTTGACAAGCGCAGTTTTGTCGGGCCACGCTACACACACACCCTAATAGGTGAATCTATACAACATTTAGTGATTGCACATCAGGAGACACATCTCTCTCTTCCCCTCCCTCCCTCCCTCCCTCCCTCTCTCTTAATCTAGGCAACATTTAGTGATTTGGGAATTTTGGCCAGGGAATAAACCAATATCCTTCCACAACTTGTTGATCTGCCTCACTGCACATAATAACCAGGAAAGAGGCAGGAGAAAGGGGCAAATTACAAACTCGATCCCTTTCATACTTACCTCTCACAAAACTCCCAGGTGTGTAAGGTGAGGAATCACAATACAGCTTTCATTCTTTTGACAAATTTGGCTTACTGTGGAAGCCAGAGTAAGCTTAGGTAGGGAAAGATTATCCAGATTATCTGGCCCTCACCCAAGTAGATCTTGCTAATGCCTTCCAGGTCAGTAAACCGATACAGAATCGAATCTTAGATGGAAGAGATGTGTCTGTGCATTGATTGGGCATTCAGCAGAGCACACTAAAACTAATTCCTGACTGGACAAACACAGGTATGGAGTCAGAGCTTCTAGTCCAGTGTTTCTCAACATTGGCAACTTGAAGATGTCCGGACTTCAACTCCCAGAATTCCCCAGCCAGCGAATGCTGGCTGGGGAATTCTGGGAGTTGAAGTCCGGACATCTTCAAGTTGCCAACGTTGAGAAACACTGTTCTAGTCTGTGTTGTGAAAATGTTTTCTTCCTTCAAAACCATTGCATAGCAAACAGGGTAATTCCAGAAGCAGTGAGAGGATATATTTGGCTAGCCAATCTAATATAAGCCTGACCAACGTTAGCCAGCTTAAGAAAGAAGTTACCCATGTTATCAAGAGTTGAAGCAAAAGGATTAATCATGAATGCTTTTGATGATGTTACTAAGTTTGGGTAATGAAACATCTGCAAGAAAACAAGCTCAGAGATCACCAAGCTCCCCTCCGCTTGATCTATTATTTAATCACTAACAATATTAAGCCAATGTAAATATCTGTGAATGATATTCGGAAGGTTGAGCCTTCAAAGAGATATCCCAATTGTTTAACATCTAAACGATACATAAGACAAAATTACAAGGATCGTTCCCTCATATATATTTTTTAAAAACACAAAAGCATTATCTGGAGGTTAAAGAGTTTATGTGAAGGAACATGTGGCAACCTTGCAGTGTGTATATATGTGTGCATATATTCACTGTTTATGCTTCTGAATGATTCAGAGAGCCTTGCCATCTGGAGAGTAAGGAAAGGGAGGGAAAGGAATATATCTTTTATCCCCCATGGAGAACAGCAGTTGAGGGAAAAGGGAGGAGAATTTTAAATGGAAAATGTTTGGAAGAAACTTCAAGTAACCCTTTTTTCTTAGAGTTCAATCCCACAAATTGACAATACCTTAAGAGTTGGTTTTAGTTTAAAAAACACAAAAAAAATGTGGTTCAATTGTTTCCACATAGATTTTTAATCCAAAATAAAGTTTTAAAACAAAAGTAATAGCATAACTATGAAACCTGTTAAAAACAGCCAGATTGTCAAGATGAATTTTTATGTTAGTCAGGAATGGGGTTGCCAACCATTGAATGAAAGGATGTATGCTAGAAGTGGATTGCTAATTCTTTTACTACCGGTTCGGGCGTGCTCCTGTGTTCACTCCTGCATGTGTGTGTGACACTTCTGCACATTCACAGACGTCTCTGGACGGGTGGGTGGAGCCTCCCACTGCCACTACTACTGGTTCGGTCGATCTGGGCTGAACTAGCAACAACCCTTATCTGGTGTATGCCCAATTGAAGACAAGCACACTGTTCTGACCCCCTCCTCTGTCCAGTAATGAAAGCCGAAACAAGCGTAAAATGGAATGTCCTTTAATAACAAGACCGGAATCTCGGTGGTTGAAAGCCAAATAAACAAACAGATAAGGACCTTGGCAGGAAGGCCGACAAACCTTGGCAACACTTCAGACAAACTCTGGCAGCAATCCAGCCTGCCAAGTTCGTTTCTCTTTAGATCACACAGGTTGGGCCTCCTCCAGGTACCATCGACCGGATAATGCCGGTTGGTGGCTCCCCAAGGGAGGGCCTTCTCTGTAGCTGCACCAGCCTTGTGGAAACAAGCTTCCTGCTGAGATCCAGACCCTCACCACCCTCCCGGCCTTCCGTAAAGCGATTAAGACCTGGCTGTTCCGGCAGGCCTGGGGCTGTTGAGTATTCCAGCCCCATTTGATGAAATGGATGCTGTGTTGATTTTAATTTTGTAATTTTAAATGTTTAAATGTTTTTATTTGCTGTTTTTATTTGCTGTGAGCCGCCCAGAGTCCCTAGGGAGTGGGCAGCATACAAATACCATTAAAGTTTAAAGTCTTTCACAACTGCTTCATGAGCTTCTTTTGGTTTACTCCACCATGTGTATGTGAACACAATCAACAGCAATTTCCAAAACAGGTATATTAACCTAGAAAAAAAATAGAATTGAGGGTTTTAGTGATGGATGGTTGGACAGATGGATGATGAATGATGGATGGAAAGATAGATACAGTATACTGTGCCTGAAAAGAAAAGTTTTGGGTATTGAATTAACAAAATATAAAAATAACTAATTGCAATAATAACACAGGAGAATCCAATTGCCTTAAGCACTATCCTACAGGAATCATTAATTCCTCTGCAAAATCCTGGCTAGTTATTATTTTAAGACAACCCCATGATGCTATTACGTCTTTACATGATGTTAGGTTACAAATTAAATCAGATAATTTAGATGGGATAATGGAAGCCATCTGGAGAGAAAAAACAAAACAAGCCTTTCAGAGTTTTTAAAATATGATAAACTCTATAAAGTTCTTTGACTAAATTCCGAAAAGGAGAGATAGACCGTGTCTTCTATGATTCTTTTTTTGTAACAGAACCAAATCAATAAGATGACCTTCAAGCAACCGTTTTGAAGTCACTTTGTTCGTGAGATGAACTGCCAGATTTTTGTGGGAAATGGATGACATTTGATGTATTTATATGTACAGTGCAGAGGTGGGATCCTACCAGTTCGCACCTATTCGGTAGAACCGGTTCGTCAAATCTACCGAACCGGTTAGAAGAGGTCCCACCAGTGGACCCGGAAAGCAGGCCACACCTACAGAAGAGCTTCCAAAATGTTTTGAAACCCACCACTGGTCCTTGGATATGATTATTCTACACTATCACGCTCCTATTTATAAAACTCAGTGCCTCTGTGAACGGTAAGGATGACGACTGCGTTTGTGGGGCAATCAGAACATTGCGTGTGTTGAAGTTGTTTTAACGCAAACCAAAGATGCCTTTTAAAAACAAGTTTACATCCTATTCTCATGCATGCCAGTGCTGTGTGTGAGGGTAATTTAAGGTGGTTGTGACAAGTGTCGTCGGCATCTTCATATCCGGTCACATGGGCGGCAAGCCACTCCCATCCGGTTACATGGGCGGCAAGCCACTCCCACAAAGGAGGCCACACCCACATAGTAGGTTCGAACAATTTTTGAAACCCACCACTGGAACAGTATGTGTGTGTATGTACAGGTAGACCTCAGTTAATGTCAACAACAGAGTCTGAAGCTGACAGTGCTAATGACATGATTGGAAAGCACAACATCATGTGACTGCAGCACTTGAACATGGCAATTCTTAATTCCTATGCTCTTGGTTGCCACCATTAAGCAGATTACGGTGGGTTGTTAAGTGAGGACAGTATCTGGTTACCATTTCCAACCCCTCTTGGCTTCCCCGTTGGCTCTGCTTGTCAGAAGCTGGAAAATAAGGTCGCAAATAGTTTTTTTTTTAAAATGTGATTTTTAATCTTGGTGGACTTTTACCAGATTTAATTTCAGTGCCAATGGGGAAGGAAGAGAACTGTAATGCAGAAACATTTGAAGTGTTGCACTTTGAAAATTTAAATATGTACGCAATGATCAAGTATGCTATTCAGCTTCAAATTGAAGTTATTGCTATTTAAATTCAAATTGTAATTCAATATACCTCTCTGGTATGCCAGCAGAAATAGCAGCCAAAATGTACTCTTCTGGAAAACCTCTAAGGCAACTCTTAATTATACAGATCATGGTTGTCTCAAAAGTGTTTTTTCCCCTTCTTTTTTTCCCCTCAAAAGGCAATTGGACTATGTTTTTTTTCCCCTGAGGAAGAAATGTTTTTTTTTTTCCTTGAAGATGTTTCACTTCTCACCCAAGAAGCTTCATCAGTTCTGACAGGATGGGGGGTGGTGGTGGCTGTCAGAGTTGTTGCAGCAATCACGTCCAGAAAGCACACAGAATTCAATATCTTCTCTTTATATATAATATAGCACATGAAGTAAATATACAATACTAAAGGAAGGTTTTCCAACATGGTAGTAAATCAGAGGTGGGTTCCTACCAGTTTGCACAGTTCGGTAGAACCGGTTCATCAAATCTAATCAACCGGTTAGAAAAGGTTCCACCAGAAAGCAGGCCACACCTGCAGAAGAGGTTCCCAAAAATTTGAAACCTACCACTGACACACACAACACACACACACACACACACACACACACACACACAGACTCACACAGAGAGAGGAAGAGAAAGGAAGGAAGGAAGGAAGGAAGGAAGAAAGAAGAAAAAAGAAAGAAAAAGTGAGAGAGACGAAAGAAAAAAGGAAAAAGGGACCGAGAGACAAAAGGAAGGAGAGAGAGAGAGGGGGGGGGGGACACATGGCCGGCAAGCCACTCCCACCACGTCACATGGCCGGCAAGCCACTCCCACAAAGGAGACCACACCCACAGAGTAGGTTCGAAATTTTTTTGAAACCCACCACTGTAGTAAATACAAACAAAACACAGGCAGAGGGGAGAAGAGTTTCGGTTCCAATTAAGAGCAGCAAACTAGTTTTAGAACTCAGCACAGAACAATTGAGGTAAGCCACACCCAGGCTCCTTGCTGTCTCCCTGTTGCTCACACAGCCAATACTGTTTCAGTTTCCAAACAGCCCTCATTGGCTGACCCAGTTGCCATGTCTCTTCATTGGCTGACCTTGTTGCCATGTCTCTACCAGTCATGAACTCTCAATACACTGGCAGGGGGGAAATAGAAGGATTAGTTCTGACAGAATGGGGCGGGAATGGAAGGATCGTATTTCTTTGCAGTTATGTGGTTGTTAGTACTCTTTCTGAGAGCCAATTGAGGCCACTGGGGTGTGTGTGTTATCTGTGCCCTCAGGGTCACCTGAATTACAATGCAAATAGGGGTGGAATCTTTTTGGACTGTGTTGTAGCAGGAGATAAGCGGTGTCTTCTCCTTCTGCCTCCGTTGAGAGAGATGGCATCTTTTACCCCTCTTTCTTAGAGCCGAGGTGGTGCAGTGGTTGGGGTGCAGTACTGCAGGCCACTTCAGCTGACTGTTATCTGCAGTTCAGCGGTTCTAATCTCACCGGCTCAAGGTTGACTCAGCCTTCCATCCTTCCGAGGTGGGTGAAATGAGGACCCAGACTGTGGGGGCAATATGCTGACTCTGTAAACCGCTTAGAGAGGGCTGAAAGCCCTATGAAGCGGTATCTAAGTCTAACTTCTACTGCTATTGCTATTTCTTTAATCCAATGCTCCTCTTCATCCAGAATGTGGGCTTTGCTGTCTTCAAAAGAGTGGACTTTGTCTTTTGAACACAGGTGGACTGCTGAACCTGGCCCTGATAGGTTTATTCTCCTATGTTCTCTTAAGACCGTGATGGCAAACCTATGCCACGCGTGCCACAGGTGGCATGTGGAGTCATTTGTTAGGGCATGCAAGGTGTTGCCCTGTCAGCTCCAGCGTGTATGCTTCCCTGAAGCCTCCAGAGGGTGAAAAACAATCCAACGCACAAACCAGAAGTTCAGGAATGGACTTTCAGTTTGCGCCTTGGGCTGTTTTTTCGTGCTCCGGAGGGCGAAAGATGTTCTGGTTTTCCCATAGGGGTGTTTTTTGCCCTCCAGAGGCTTCTGGGAAGCCTCCAGAGGGCCTGGGGGGGGGCAAGGGAGCTGTTTTCACCCACCCCAGGCTCCTAGAAAGCCTCTGGAGCCTGGGGAGGGCAAAAAAAATGGGTCCATAGCTCGCCAAAAGTGAGAGGAGGGCAGGGGTCGTGCATGCATGCACACGAGGGGTGTCACACACATAGCATTATGGAAGTGGGCATGCCTCCACACAACCCCCCTACACCCCCTCCGCTTTTGGAACTCAATGGGAAAAGGGTTATCCATTACTGTTCTAGGAGCAATGAGATATATGCAATGTGATATATGCAGATCTGTATTTTGGTGAAACAAGACAACCAGTTCACAAAATGTTTGTGTGCAAGTGTAACCATGGGTGGATTAAAGGCTTCCAAGCTCTCCATTTTTCCTCCGAATACAGTAAAATGAAAACTATAGAATTAAATTAAAGAGAAGAGAGGCTTTAAAAGATTATTAATTGCATCCATTTCCAGAACAGAACATGGAAGGATAGGTTTGCTTTCCTTTATTTAAAACCAGTGTTTGTACTTTTAAAGATTACTTTAAAAGCTAATTTGTAGAAACAAGAAATACCTTGCCAAAATATCTGCCTGTCATTTTCCTTGCAATTTTCCTCAGTAAATGGGCCATAATCCCACCATTTTGCAGCAATTTCCTACTGGCTTTGCTCATTACAGTCCCAAAGTTGTTATCTCATGGACCCCCATCATATCCTTTTCTGAAGTTTTTATATCATTTTGTAAGACAGAACAATTGTGAACTTGAAACATCTCTGCTTCCAAACCTCGAAATAGCCTGACGTGTTTTTTGTGATTCTTTCTATTTGCCTTTAAAAGGGGGGAGAGCATTGCTTCCAGAATTCTCACTTATAAAAAAAAAAACAGCTTATTGTGCAAAGATTGAGTTGTCGATGCTTTTTAAATAATAGGAAATAACTTCCCTTTTCAGTTTGCTGCTCTCCATCTGAATGGGTTTTCTTATCATTTTTATTATGAAGAAATGAAATTACAATTCAGGTTGCCTGGCAGGTTAAGCATTTTCCAACCTTAAACTTAAGATTTCAGAATAAGTTTTTATTGTCTGTGAGTAACATTGTTTTTGGAAATGGTCTCAAAGATAGTACCAACCTTACTTACAAAGTCTGTTTTCTCTAAGTGTGTTCATGCTTCCTCCAAAGCAGAGGTGTCCAGCCTTAGCAACTTTAAGACTTATGAACTTCAACTCCCAGAATTAATCATTGGATTGGAGTTAGGCGTAAGGGTTAGGGTTGGGTATTAGGGAAGTTTAGGGACGCAGTGGCTCAGTGGCTAAGACGCTGAGCTTGTCGATCAGAAAGGTCGGCAGTTTGGCGGTTTGAATTCCTAGTGCTGCATAGTGGAGTGAGCTCCCGTTACTTCTCTCAGCCAACCTAGCATTTCGAAAACATGTAAAAATGCAAGTAGAAAAATAGGAACCACCTTTGGTGAGAAGGTAACAGCATTCCATGTGCCTTCGGTGTTCAGTCATGCTGGCCACTTGACCACGGAGACATCTTAGACAGCACTGGCTCTTCAGCTTTGAAATGGAGATGAGCACTGGCCCCTAGAGTCAGGAATGACTAGCACGTATGTGCGAGGGGAACCCTATACCTTTACTTTATTAGGGTAGTTTATCTCTCCAAATATGCTTACATTTTCTTTATAGCAGGTATTGTCAGAGTTTGTTGCAGCAATCACATCCAGAAAGCACACACAGGTTCTATATTTAGGCAAGAAAAACAAAATGCAGGTGGTACGTTGCTCAATTGTGGTGGCTGGGAGAGGAATCTTGGAGTCCTAGTGGACAATCACTTAAATATGAGCCAGCCGTGTGCAGAAGCTGCCAAAAAAGCCAACACAGTTCTAGGCTGCATCAACAGAGGGATAAAATCAAGATCACGTGAAGTGTTAACGCCACTTTATAATGCCTTGGTAAGGCCACACTTGGAATACTACATCCAGTTTTGGTCACCATGATGTAAAAAAAGATGTTGAGACTCTAGAAAGACTGCAGAGAAGAACAACAAAGATGATTGGGAGACTGGGCTAAAACATGTGAAGAACGCTTGCAAGAACTGGGTATGTCTAGTTTAATGAAAAGAAGGACTAGGGGAGACATGACATCAGTCTTCCAACATCTCAGGGGCTGCCATAAAGAAGAGGGAGTCAAATTATTTTCCAAAGCACCTGAAGACAAGACATTTCATTTATTATATTATTTTCATTTATTATATTTATATGCCGCCCTTTTCCCCCGAAGGCGACTCAAGACAAGAAGCAATGGATAGAAACTAATCAAGGATAGAAGCAACTTAGAACTAAGGAGAAATTTTCGGTAGCCTGCTCTCTGTATCTGAGCAGTAACCAGTTGCGTTAGTTTAATGGATTTATAAAAACTGATTTATTTTATTTTGTAGAAATAAAAAAAGAAAATGAAAATGAGTTAATTCTTCATGCTTCAGTCCTAGCAATCAGTTCCACATTTTTGGGAAGAAGCATCATCATTCCTTACCAATACAACTGAAATCGGCCACACATATTACATACTATAAGGATGATTAACACTGCAAATGTCATCACTTTTTGCCTCCATACAATAAAATGACAGAGAGTTTTAAAAAAAATTAAAAGATCATAGTTTGAACACCCTTTACGGATTTCTGTAAATTGGACAGGCCCTTTCTCATCTCATGGACCAGGCTGCCTGTAAAATTTCATACTGTTCTGCTGAGAAACACAAAAAATTAAGAGATTTGTTTTATTCTAGGCTGGATAATAGGAGAAAGGGAGCCAATTTTTCCAGATCTGGTTCGTGGATCGATCAGCATCAAGTTGTCTGGAATATTTCCAAAGTGAATCAGAATAGGACCTCTGGGCTGGGTCCTTAAATTGAACTTTCTGTATACCCTAGTAAGTCTTTAAGATAAAAGCACAATTTAGTAATTGTTATAAAGAGAGATGTATTTCATAGTCTGGCATTTCAGATTTAACATTTATGCAGCAAGCTTGATTAGCAAAGATTTAAATGCATCAAAGGGGAAAAAAACTAATAGAAAACCAACAATGGAAAACAAGAGAAATAGATTGCTCGTGGCTCTTACCAATATTCCAACTTGCTTAATAAAAAGTGTGAGGATGTTTGTGGTTGACACAAATGAAACCTCCTCCACACACACACAAACGCACACACACAAACACACACACCAGAAATAAGGTAAGGCCCAGAGGTGGGTTTCAAATCCCGGCACTACCAGTTTACACATGCTCGCGCATGCACACAACAATTCTGCACATGTGCAGAAGCGTCGCACCACCTTCATTACCAGTTCGCCCGATCTGGGCCCAACTGGGAGCAACCCCCCTCTGGTAGGGCCTCATTCTGCTGACCCTCTGGAAAGGGGGTGAAAACATGTCTCTGTGGCCTTGCTTGAAGAGTAGAAAGGAGAACACAGCCATGGAGTTGGTTAGCACTGTGAAAGCCCTCCCTTTGCCTTTTAATTAATTTCTATCACAATCTTAAATTGTCCTTACCTCTTTTAAATTTTAACTTTCTAATGCCCTTTTATGTTCTAATATTTTATTCTACACCTCCCTCTGTGAGGTAAATGAGCAGTTTCAAAATCTGATAAATATTATTTATTTGTATGTAATATTTCTTAACTGCCCATGTGCCCCTAATAGCAATAGCAGTTAGACTTATATACTGCTTCATAGGGCTTTCAGCCCTCTCTAAGCAGTTTACAGAGTCAGCATATCGCCCCCAACAACAATCCGGGTCCTCATTTTACCCACCTCGGAAGGATGGAAGGCTGAGTCAACCCTGAGCCGGTGAGATTTGAACTGCCGAACTGCAGAACTGCAGTCAGCTGAAGTAGCCTGCAGTGCTGCATTTAACCACTGCGCCTAGAGGGAAAGCTAGAGAGGGAAAAGATGAAACAATCCTGAAGTTTGGTTTAAAAAAACCCGTGAAGACATTTTATCAACTTTCAGAGTCACAGATGGTGACTCTCATCATGCTGATTAAAAAAGTGATGGGTGGGTGGGCCAAGGCCCCCCTGGCACTTAGTGGCTTCTGTAAGCAAATGGTCATTGCGAGCCTACAGTATGGTTTAGCTCCCATTCTGTATAAAATAATCCACTTTGCAGGATCTAGGACCTGTTTATAACTTTTCCTCTTTTATTTTCCCCCAGTTTCCTTGTAACCATAGTTAGTTTATGTCCATGAGTCTCTGGGTGCATCTGTGTGCATCTAGCAAAACATAAAATGTGTCGCAACAACTTATACATCCATCAAATATCATGAAGAACATTCTTGCTCCAAAGTATATTGCTTTTGAGTAAATCATAGTACTCTTATCATAAAACAGATGATACATTGGATGGCAAAATGATCATCACCAAAGGGTATAATGAAAAATATGGGGTTGTGGAAAGTTTCTATCAGGAAAGTGTATTCTCATACAAAGCTGAGAAATAGCATATTTCTTTGAGGAAATTTAGGATTCTGCTATGTATTAGCAAAGACTGAAATATGGCCATTTGCCTCTTACAAAGATGAGAATTCCATTTCAAACTGGAAAATTGAAGTAATCTAAGATCCAATCCCCATAAAATAGTTTTTTTTTAAATAACTTCTATTTCAATCCCCTAATAATTTTATCACCCAGTTCTCTACTATCTCAGTTTGATAGCTTAGCTAAATTGTTACCTGCTGATTCCCTTATATGAGATACTATATAGATCAGAACATATATCCTCGAGGGAGATGGGTGGTCTGAAAACATGATAGTTAAACAAACAAACAGTGATTTTTTTTTTTTTAGGAAGTCATGTAGAAAGTCCCAGCATCTTATACATTTTTATCACAATCTTAATTGCCCTTACCTCTTTTAAATTTTAACTTTTTAATACCATTTTTATGTTCCAATATTTTATTCTACACATCCCTCTGTGAGGTAAGTGAGCAGTTTCAAACACTGATAAATAAATATTTATTTACTTGTATTTTGTGCATCCAAGCATATTCTTAGACAGTACATCTTTTCTTAGTGCTTTATGCTGCTATTCTCCTCAATTCCATTTAATATTCTATAAAATTTGAGATACTTTTTGAATAAGCCATTTGTAAGCAATAAGCGTTAGTACCCATATATTAGAAGCATGATAAATGTGCTTCTTAATTTTATTTTCCAAGCAGAGTCATTGGGTATTTGCATAACACATGAACTCTTCTCATAAAACATTGTCAGTTAAGCAAAAACAGATAATATTTATACCTTCCCTCTTGTTAGCATGAAAATTTTATGAGCTTGAGCAAGGTGTGAATTTGGTCATCTGTATGGGGAACTGAAACTTTCATGACTGTTAAAAACAGGTCAGTTGAAAATAAGAAGATAATGTGTGGTTTTACTCTTTCTTTCTTTCTTTCTTTCTTTCTTTCTTTCTTTCTTTCTTCTTCTTCTTTCTTTCTTCCTTCCTTCCTTCCTTCCTTCCTTCCTTTCTCTCTCTCTCTCTCTCTCTCTCCATCCATCCATCCATCCATCCATCCATAAGAGGATGTGTTAAGTGTATAAACATGTGGGTAAGTATGAAAACTGGTCACCTTTTTCAGTGTTCTTGTAACTTTGAACAGTCAATAAATGAATTATTTTTAAGCCTTGTATGTCATCAAAAGATGGCATTGGAGTCAGATGAGGTGATAGCCTTCCATTTCACTGATTCTGAGCAACTGAGAACCATTCAGCTCCTGCTAAATGTCTCCTTTTCTTGGCAGATGGAAGCTGAGGAATGAGGAATATAGAAACAAGAGAAAAGAATTGAACAGTGGTCCCCAAACTTGGCAACTTTAAGACTTGTGGACTTCAACTCCAACAGCAGTGCTGGCTGGAGAATTTTGGGAATTAAAGCCCACAAGTCTTACAGTTTCCAAGTTTGAAGACCTCTGGAACAGAACATGGTTCAGGCATTGTTTTGGATAAACTCATTTGAAATTACATTAACAATTAGGTAGACTAAGAGCTCCCATTATGCGACAAAGTGAAGCGGGATGCTTTGGACAGAAGAATTCTCTGATGAAGATAAGGAGAAAGAGTAAGGCAGGAACTGATGTCTGATTGGACCGGAAAAGCTTTGTGCGGTCTTCCTATAGGGAAAAGGAGTACAGTTTGGTGCTTAATTTTAGGCAGCTACTGTATACGTTTGAAGTTAGCATCGCTCCCAAGGAAGCTACTACTTATTCCCAAATCCCATTTTTGTACATTTGGTTGATGTCAACTAGGTGAAACATTTATTATGTTACTAATTCCTGCCCCAACAGGATGTAGTTGGATTGCTGTAGTTTACAGCTATACTAGATTGTTAGAAGAACTGAGATGAAATTATGTAACTAAGGATAGGGTCTAATAGAAAACTTGTCTCTATTATGGGGTCACCCTAAAAAGAATTCCTTCTATTTATTCCTCTACCTCTTGAAAACATGAAAACAAAATTGTCTACAGACCATAAAAAAGTTTGTCATAGCCAACTAGACAAGAGCCTCTACTATTGGTAGCCATGATGCTTTCAAAAATAGACAGATTGACCAACCACTTTATTTCAGTCATTGGCCAATAAAAGTATGCTCAATAAAACAGACAACACAAAACTATTCTCTAACAAAGTAAGTGTTAGCAATCATCTGCGGGCTTCTCAGCCTTTGGGCTAGGATCTGTGGTGGGTTTCAATTTATTTTACTACCAGTTCATTTGTGCTTGTGTGCACGCTCACATGATGCTTCTGTGCATGTGCAGATGCTTCCGGGCGGGTGGGCGGAGCCTCCCACTGCCGCAATTACCAGTTTTCCCAATCTGGGCGAACCAACAGAAATCCACCTCTGGCTATAATCAAATATAGTTCGGAAATATACATTGAATATAATTCACTCTATATGCCTATAATTGTCAGCATTTAGAGAGAAGAAAGGAGGGAAGGAAGGAGGGAAGGAAGGAGGAAATGTAGGAGAGAAGGAAGGGTGGAAGGAAGGAGGAAAGGAAGCGAGAAAGGAAGGAGAGAAGGAGAAAAGAAAGGAGGGAAGGAAGGAAGGAGGGAAGGAAGGAGAGAAGGAGGGAAGGGGAAGGAGGGAGGGAAGGAAGGAAGGAGGGAAGGAAGGGGAGTAGGAGAGAAGAAACGAGGGAAGAAAAGAGGGAGGGAGGGAAGAAGAAGTAGGACCGTTGTAAGATAAGATGGATCTATGGGATGTTAAAAAAGCAATCTTCAAGTATATTGTCAACTGTAGGGAAAAATTGTTACAAATACATATTATTAATAACAGTTATGAGATCATATAATTGTGAATGTATATATGAAATTGATAAAATAAAATAAAATATATTAAAAAAAATAATTGTCAGCATTTATTTCTGTTGTAATGTTCCGGGAAGTGAATTATCATGAGAAGAAATTTTGAGACCTCTTATCTCAGTTGGGAAAGGCCTCGTTCAGGTTAAAGGCGAAAAGCCTCCCTATTTACAAACAGTGTTTACAATGCAGTAGAATAAAATTGTCCAACATGCCCAGTTTATATTCTTAGTGCTTCCAAACATAATGGATAAATCTTCAACCTGTTATGAAGCAAGATTTCAATTTTGAAGGGAAAACTGAACTGATTTGTGAGGAAGAAAACTTCTCCTAACTCTTTTTGCCTTCCCACTGTTTACAAGTTAACTATCTTCGCTGCTTTGTGATATGAAACTCCATTGCCCTCCCTAGGCCTTGTGTATGTATGACAGATAAAATTCAAATGTTCTCGTGCTGTTTTTCCTTTATTTTTCACACCTGGCTCAATTGAAATATAAATCTATGAAAAAGGCCGTTTTTACTCACAAAAAGCACATGCAAATATTTTAAAAAAATAAGCTTAGTGATAGATTCTCTGGAACATAAACATATAATAACATTACTATTTCTCTATCATAGACCTTAGTGCAGTGTTTCTCAACCTTGGCAACTTGAAGATGTCTGGACTTCAATTCCCAGAATTCCCCAGCCAGCGAATGCTGGCTGGGGAATTCTGGGAGTTGAAGTCCGGACATCTTCAAGTTGCCATGGTTGAGAAACACTGCCTTAGTGGCATCCCATATACAATTAGCCTACTTAAATTCCAATCACTGTTTTCATGAGATTTAAGAAACCTAGATAAGGCTATATTTGGAGGCTTAGAGGATGTTTTTCAGACATTTCAGTCTAGATTTTCCAATAGGAAGCCTCCATTATAACAATATTGAAGGTCCTTTTCAAAAAGGACACTCCGTGTTATATATTTATTTGGAAGTAAATCTCATTGACTTTGATGTATGTGCTTCTTCTATATATTGCAATTAGAAACTCATCTGGTATGATTAGATTGCATCAATAATTTGCAATAAAAGAAGTAGCTCTTTCCAGAAAAAAAGTACAATCTACTAGTGATATATTGCATATCAATATATTGGGATGGGTTGTGTACTCGTTCAATAGTATAGTGGAAATCTTTGGACTATTTTTATGGGGAATGCAAAACCAAGGGAATTTGAGAAAGAGCCTTGTTGAAATCATCCAGTATGGTGGGAATTGTCCACAGAGCTCATATTTAGCAGAATATACATTCATAGCAATAGCAGTTAGACTTATATACCACTTCATAGGGCTTTCAGCCCTCTCTAAGCGGTTTACAGAGAGTCAGCATATCGCCCCCAACAATCCGGGTCCTCATTTCACCCACCTCGGAAGGATGGAAGGCTGAGTCAACCTTGAGCCGGTGAGATTAGAACCACCGAACTGCAGAACTGCAGTCAGCTGAAGTAGCCTGCAGTGCTGCATTTAACCACTGCGCCACCTCGGCTCTATGAAGGGAAGCAAGTACATTTTGACTATCTAGAACACGGGTGTCAAACTCACTGCGTCACATCACCATCAGGTGACATTTCATGATGTTTCCCCCCCCTTTGCAGAACTGGGGTGGGCATGGCCTGTGTATCTGGCCCATGGGCTGCCAGTTTGACACCCCTGATCTAGAGAGAGGAGGAAGTATTCAATTTGGTAGGATGAGGATTGGGAAAAAAAAGTCTAGGTTTTTCAGTTGGGAAAAGCAGAGTAGAGACAAGGAGAAGCACAGAGAGAGATTACATTTGCTTGTTATAAATATTTTTGATATTCCTGGTGGCCATTAAGATAAAAGATGAAAAGAACTGTTAATTTTACGAGTACATCTCAGAGGTTGCATGTTTCAATGTTTCCATGTTCATATTTTTTTCTTAAATTGCACATCCAGGTATTTTAAAATCTAGCATGTGGCGGTAAAGAAGAAAGTGTTGCTAGTTGCCGATATAAAACACTGATACAGATAGATGTTAGAAATAATGTAGACAGATATATGCCATGGTGGTGTCAGGTGCTGCTTCATTTAATAATCAGGAAAGAAACCACTCAACTCCATTTGTTTGAAATTAAGTGTACTTTTACTAATTACAAACGAATAGTAGCGAAGCTAAGCTGAATCTGATTAATTAGGCGCGAAAGCGAAGAATATCATGTATAGTTCAATCCCCTCCCCTTGGCACCCCAGCCCATAGTCCAATTATAATTCACCCAACTGTCAGGTGGGAGATATCTTCAAAAAACATCACCAGGGTGGAATGCTGGACAGTTAACCTTGGCGGGAAACTCCCTTCCTCCACATGCGCAATGAGGTGGTCAGGCCAGCGTCTAGAATATTCCTCCAGCACATAATGATTCCCCTCCCAAATACCATGCCCCCCTCCCCGTTTCAATGGCAGCCGAAGCAGCAGCAAGGCAGAGGCTGACGGGTGGGCTCAGATTCAGAGGAAGAGACCAACCATGAATAGCCAGCTCTAGAATTACCAGATGGACTGACAGACAGCAGTCAGCTTCCTCTCTTGGAAACATCACCTAGTGCAATTAACTCTTTGTGTGTTTGCATGTGCTTGGCCTGGGACAGATAAATTATCGAAAATGTCTAAAAAGCTGGCCTATAGAATGCCTAGGAAATCTGTAGAATGCATGGCATTTTTAGACAAAGTACGAAATGTTTTGTGTTATTTTAATGTGCTACATATTTTCCCTAGGCATTGTACATAATACCTAGGCATTATGCAGAATGGCAAGACTCTCAGGAAAAGAGAATCATGAAAAGTACAGGATTTTCTTACTGAAAAAAAAAAACAAGATTAAAAAAAATGCCAGTATTGGCTTACTTGTTGCAACAAGGAAGCCTAGAATGGAGAGAATAATTTATTAATAATAATCATCTCCAATGAGGCATTAAACTTGACATGGTTGTGGGGATTATGTGCGCTGAACAGGATGAGAACTATGCCAGAAGTTCAACAATACTGGACAGAGGAGTATTAAATACGGAGGAGCTAGACCAGTGGTTCCCATGCCCCACAAGGAGGCAATTTGATTTTTAATGGGGGCAATTTCAACCTTGCTTAAACCAAGTTAAGGGCCTTTTAGGCTTCCTCCATGTGAGTAGAGTTCAAGAATTATATGTCAAAGGGAGGGGTGGTCAGGATTTTAGAGATGCTTAGGTGGGGTATGGCCAAAAAAAGGTTGGGAACCTGTTCTGACCCCCTCCTCCGTCCAGTAACGAATGCCGGGCCAAGCTTAACTGGAATTTCACAGCACTTTATTAGCAAGAAACAAAAACCTCGGTGGCTGAAAGCCAAGCATAACAAACAGATAAAAACCTTGGCAGCAACTCAGACTTCGACAGATAACAGCTTCTCCAGCGTTAGGAATGACGTTGAATCCTGCAAAACCAGGCTCCTCCCAGTCTCTCTTTAAATACTATCTTGAGAGGAGCCTAATTACAATCACCTGGGTCCAATTATCTTTGGTAACTGCGTAGCTGCTCTCTATGTCGATCTGCCCGGCTTTGCCGGGCATCCAGGAACAACTCCCACTGCTCCAATGCATGACGTCCGGATCACACTCCCTTGTCTCCTCCCCACTGGTCCAAGGCTCAGGCGCCTCCTGGTGGCCAACCAGCCTCTCTGCGCCCTGCTTGGAGTTGGAACCCTGTCCAGGGTCCTCCACATCCTCCAGAGCCGACTCATAGGGCCCCTTGCTGTCAGAGTCTGGTGGCAGCTCCAACGGCTCCTGCTGGGCCACAATAGGAACCATTGAGCTAGACAAAGAGTGTCTCTCCCATAAACAAGCTAGTGAGGAGTAATTTATAGAAATCCATGCCACCCAAATCTCAGGTTGTGTTTTCTATTTCTCAGTAGCCCTCACACTTTCATCCAAATCAAACAGCAAGGTGCAAAGTATAATTTCAAATCAGATAAACCCAACCTCCTCTTTCCTTTGTACAGTGTAATGCCTTCTGCTTAACTTGTTTTCCCCCTGCCGTACAAATTCAGATATATTCTTCTGTCGCTGTTTAAGTGGTGCATCAGTTGTCAAAATAGGTATTGTCTGATACAAAAACATCATTCTAGGCAAGACATTCATTTTATCACAGAAATTCTCTCCAGCAATGACAGTTATAATTTCTCCCATCTTAGCATATATATATTTTTGTACTTCATTCCATGTCTTAACGTAGTAACATACAATTTATATAGTATTTGTCATAGTGGTACCTAGACATTTAACTTCTTCTCAAATCTTAGAACCTGTTTTATTAATTAATTCTGCTGGATAGTCTGTTTTCACATTTTTTTTAAACATCTTTGTCTTCTGTTTATTATTTCACAGAACTGCTTATGTAACAATTTTTAAGTCTTCCATTAATACTTCAATTCCCTTTAAAAGATCTTCCAGAACCAACACCAAGTCATCTGTGAAAGCTCTTAACTTGTGAGTTTCTGTTTTAATCTTTACTCCCACAATCCTGTCCTCTTGCCTTGGATCTCTGTACAGTATTCCCAGAAGCAAAATAGACAAGAGAGCAAACAGTGGGTATCTCTGCCTTGAACCTTTTGGTATATCAGAGGATTTTGTTAGATCTCCATTAACCATTATTTATGCATTCTGCGATGTGTATTTCAAATTTAACCATTTTATAAAGTTCTCTCCAAAGTTGTATGTTCCAAAACTTCAAAGGAGAGAGCCCAGTTCAAATGTCAAAGGTCTCTGCAGCTAAGAAAAACTATGTCTTAATTTTCACTATGTTGCTTCAAATATTCCAACATGCCCAACATATTTGTATCATTGTTCTTCAACTATCGTTTAGGTAACCACATTGATCCTCATGAATACATTCTTGCAAAATGATTTTCACTGAAAATCATTGTGAACAACCTGTAATCATTATTCAATAATAATATTGGCCGTTGTTGTTGTTGTTGTTGTTGTTGTTGTTGTTGTTGTTGTTAAAGTCAAATGTTGTCCTTCTTTGGGTATAAACACCACACTGGTATCTTTCCAACCCTCCGGCATTTTTACTTCCAGTAGGATAAGTGTTCATCTTGTTTGTAGAGATTGTAAAAGTTCATCCTCAAAATATTTATAAAATATTTATAATTTATAATTTTCAGAACCTGAAAATTCATCTGGCTCAGGCAGTTTTCTTAGCTTAATTTTTTAATAGCTTCAGAAACTTCCCTTATTGTTAAAGGTCTGTTCACAATCTGTCTCTGCATAGAGGGGCTCTACTCCACAAATTGGATGATAATTCCTAATTATCTATTGCTAAGATATCCATCATAGCAAGAGATGACCTTTGATGGGAGAAGAACAGAAATAGTGCAACTATTCTCACTCATCTTGACCTATTAGTGGCCTCTAAACTGGCTTCGGGAGTGAGAGTGGATGTCACTAAGTGGTGCTGGTTCTCCTCCTTCTTCTGTGGTCAATCCCAGTCAGTGTAGATTGGATGGTAGAGAACCAACCTGCTGCCTCTTCTTTATGAGATGCCCCAGAGCTCAATTTTCTTTTTTTTCCACCTATTTAATATCTATGTGAGGCAGAGGGTGAGGTGATCCAACAATTCGGGGTGAGATTGATGATACCCAGCTTTATATCTCCAACCCAGGCTGCCTGAGTGATACCGTGGATGTCCTGTCCCAGTCCCTAGATGCTATAAGGGTCTAGATGGGTTGCGATAGTCTTCAACTCAACTCAAGTAAGACAGAGTATTGCTTATGGGTATTTGAGCTGTACAGGGACAAGGTTTTTCTACTGCTACCCTGGCAGTGTCACAGTGAATCTGGTGCATAATCTGTGGCGAGGAGGGCCTTTGCACACCTTAGGGTTGTGCTCCAGTTGTGCCTGATCCTTGAGCGGGAGGATTTGTTCGCAATCACTCATGCCATTTTGTTTGGATTACTTCAACTTCTTCTACATGGTGCTGTCCCTGAAGAATATCTGGAAGCTTCAATTTTTGCAGAGTATGATTGCATGGGCAGTAAAATGTGTTGCATAATTGACACATATAACACTACTGCTAAGTGAGTTGCACCGGCTGTCAGAATGCTTCTGGATGCAAGTCAAGATGCTGTTTATCATCCTTACAGCCCTACATGACTATCTGAGAGAGTGTCTTCTCCCAGTTGTTCTTTTTACCCATCCAATGTGGCCTGGCTGGTTGGGTCCCATCAGCCAAGAAATGTCAGATAGCGAGGACCAGCTGTGTCCTCTGTGGCATAGTTCCTGCCCTCTGAAATATTGTCCTATCAGAGTTGATGACCCTGACCCGATTAGCCTTTATCATATTAAAGGTAAAGGTAAAGGTTCCCCTCCCACATACAGTATATGCTAGCCATTCCTGACTCTAGGGGGCAGTACTCATCTCTGTTTGAAAGCCGAAGAGCCAGCACTGTTTGAAGATGTCTCCATGGTCATTTGGCCGGCATGACTAAAAGCTGAAGGTGCACAGAACGCTGTTACCTTCCCACCAAAGCGGGTTCCTATTTTGCTACTTGCATTTTTTACATGCTGTCGAACTGCTAGGTTGGCAGAAGCTGGGACAAGTCACGGGAGCTCACTCTATTACGCAGAGCTAGGGATTCAAACCGCCAAACTGCTGACCTTTCTGATCAACAAGTGTCTTAGCCACTGAGATATCACATTACAGCTGATCAAAATGGGGGACCTGGAGAATGAGAGCTGTGACTACAGATGTGAGGGCGATCTGGCTGCGACATCTGTCACCCCATTGATCGCCAGGGTTGATTTGGCTGATCTGGCTGGCTAGGGCGGGTGTCCCCTTCCTCCCTCACCGCTCCAAGTGTGTCCCTCCCGAAGCTGCACGCTCGGTGGAAGAGGACGACTATCCCAGATAGGAGGAGTGTACCGATCTTCAGTCAAGGGTATACGATAGCTGCGCTCCCCTGCTAGAATCTCCAAACAAGCTCAAGAACTGTGACTACTGAATGTTGAATGTTGTTGAATGTTGATTTTATTTATATGCCGCCCTTTTCCCCCGAAGGGGACTCAGGGCGGCTCACAACTCAACCAGGGAAGGGGGATACAAACAAGAATTTAAAACAACATAAAAAAGAAACAATGCATGATTAAAACACAACAGTCATACCAATTCGAGATGGGGGCAACAGTTCTTTAGCCCCAGGCCTGTCAGAACAGCCATGTTTTAAGGGCTTTGCGGAAGGCCTGGAGGGTGGTGAGGGTTCGAATCTCCACGGGGAGTTCGTTCCAAAGGGTCGGAGCAGCCACAGAGACACTGGCCGGCGGATGGAATTCGGAGGAGGCCTAATCTGTGGGATCTAATCGGTCTAGTGGAGGTAATTGGCAGCAGGCGGTCTCTCAAGTACCCAGGTCCAATACCATGAACTGCTAATTTCTAGTGTTGGAACTAATATAAATGTACAGTAACCAAAGCAGAAAAAGTAAGAGCTTCCACAGATCAAGAAAGGAGATATTTGAGAGTATCTTAAACGTTGGGATTAAAGTGTCAGACCGTGCATGAAATAGCTCTCTATCTTCCATCTACGGAAATTATAGTCATGGTTATTACAATAGGAAACCATACGGAATAATAAATCTGGGTTGTAAGGAAGAAGTTAGTGGGGGGAAAAAAAACATTCCCCAGGAAATCTCTCTACAGTAGTACAATGGGGGCTGGTGTTCTCTCCCTCCCCTCCCCCCCCCCGGTCTCCCCCTCTCCTGCTCATTATTTTAAGCCTCCAAGAGTCACATAAGCCTAGTAGTAAGACACTAATGTATTTGAAGGAGGAAGGTCCAGAGTTTTCAGTCCCTCGTGGGTTTTTAAAAGTGAAAAGGGTATATTAAACTATTTCTTTTAATAAACAGAGCATCTTGTGCAGCCCGGTTTGGGCATTTTGGTGGTAAAATCTTGTGGTCCTCCCGGGACTGTAAAATGAGGTAGATTATGAGTTGCACGCCCCGTAGTCTAGCACTTAGGAACAGATAACATGGATTCATTACATCTATCAAATTTCTGCCAGGCACAGAATAGTTTAAAGTCAGAGGAACTCTGCCAAAATAAAGACATCATCTCTAAGTTGCAAATGTGAGCTCCCTGTAGAGCATTCTGTTTTATGCAACACCACAAATTTATCACTTCTGATCCTTAAAACACTTTTCCAAACGCCGTACAGCAGTAGTTTTTCCTTGAACCGGTCGTAGAGGTTTTGAACTGGCTGTAAGCATTATCCAGCCACTCCTAATTCTTTCCCCCCCCCTCAACTTTAATGATCTTCTCTTAAAACTTAGAAATATATTCTGTAATACAGCGATGTATTAATATTTGCACTTTGGTGTTTTATATAGCGAGACAATGAAATTTAGAATCCGGCAAACGTGAAGTCCGTTTGTTTTTTTTTTAATTGAGAATTTTGAAAAAAAAAAACTTTTACAAATATTTACTTCCCTCCCCCCCTTCCCCCCCCTCCAACTTCCCAGAACCAATACAGGGTATAAATCTTTAACAAAAACATTCTAAAATAAACTTTTAAAAAAGTTAATATCATCTTTCATTTGAGCTTTAACTCCTCCTTGCTAGGCTAGCTCTAAACAGATTATATCATTCCTTGTTTCTTTAGTCATAAACTATCTGGAATTTCTTAGTCCCATATTTGTTTTGAGTATAGTCAATCCATCTTCTCCACTCCAGTTTATATCTCTCATTTGAATGGTCCTTGAGATATGCAGATATTTTAGCCATCTCTGCTAGGTTTGTTACTTTTAATGACCATTCTTGAATAGTAGGCAAGTCTTCCTTCTTCCAGAATTGCGCCACCAGCAGTCTTGCTGTGGTTATTAAATGCAAAATCAGATTAATCTCTATAACTGTACAATCAGTGATTATACCTAACAAAAATAACTGTGGGGTAAACTTTGTCCTTTTTTTAAGAACATTTTGCATAATCCACCATATTTTTATCCAAAATGCTTTAACCTTTTTACAAGTCCACCATATATGAAAGTAAGTAGCATCAGCACAATCACATCTCCAGCATTTAGGTTGTAAATTCGGATACATACAGGCCAGTTTTTTTAGGATCTAAATGCCATCTATAAAACATCTTATAAAGTTTTCTCTCAAATTTTGGGCTTGTGTAAACTTTACATTTCTTACCCAGATCTTTTCCTATGTATCCAACATTATTGGTTCTTCAAAAAATTTTGTGGAGTCCGTTTTTAAGCACAATACTTTCTTTAAATCTCTTGCAATGTGTTGCTATTGTTTTATGGCCACGATTGCCTGGAGATACACATACACACATATATACATATATCTTATAGATCGTTGAACCATTGTGTGAATTTGCTCTTGGCTAATTTCGGCAGTGGTGCAGCTTGATAATTAAAAAGTATGTTATCTCTTGCCAGCTCATTATAGCCAAGTGCAAACCAACTTTAGCTTTCCCTAATCCCATCAACCCAGCCTGTAGGAAGGGTCAGAGGTCAGTAACTGCTTCTAAAAACACTGCTCAATTGAATTCAAACAGGTTGTTACCTACTAAGCAGCTGCTCGCAAACAATCCAGAATCTGTTCTCGCTCCTCATTGTGAAGGCCTCTTATTGCAAGAAAAGTGCAAATCTGAACGAAAAGCCCCTCATTCATCACTAAGACTCTAGGACAGACTGAGATCGAGTCAGCCCTCTCCCCTCCCCTCCCCCATTTAAAAATATATCTGTTTTGAGGCCAGCTAGCTAGCCCTGGGGGAGAAGGATTGGATGTTTTCACAGACAAACTGTTGAACAGAAGACCTAAACCTCCCGTAGCCAAACCGCATTAATTGTCATAAGATTCAGAGAAGTGATGCAAAGAAAATGTTTGCATTTCTGAAGATCGGCCACGAAGGATCGTGGATATGTCCAAGTGTGACTTGGCAGCCGTAAACCCAACTGGATCCAGAACTCAGATTCAGAGCCCAGGTGGCGCAGTGGTTAAATGCAGCACTGCAGGCTACTTCAGCTGACTGCAGTTCTGCAGTTCGGCTGTTCAAATCTCACCGGCTCAAGGTTGACTCAGCCTTCCATCCTTCCGAGGTGGGTGAAATGAGGACCCGGATTGTTGTTGGGGGCGATATGCTGACTCTGTAAACCGCTTAGAGAGGGCTGAAAGTCCTAGGAAGCGGTATATAAGTCTAACTGCTATTGCTAACTCCGTAGAGTAATTGTTCAAAGAGTTAAAGTTGACTTCGCTGCTTGGGGCTTAGTCTGCCTGAGAGATTTAGGTGTGGTTTGGCTAGTAGCACCCGAGTACTATATAGCAGTGGTCTCCAACCTTGGCAACTTTAAGACCTGAAGTCCACAGGTCTTAAAGTTGCCAAGATTGGAGACCACTGCTATATAGTACTAAATAATAGCTAAAATGGAAATGTTAAAAAATACATAAATTCTGTCATAAAGTTTTAGGACTTGGGTGGGGGACAGTGTGGCAACTCCACGTGCATAGGCTAGAGAGGGAGGTTAAAACAAATCCTCGAAGGCAACAGAAAACCACTTTTGAAATCATGCCCAGAAAATCGGACGTCTGGTCAACAGGAACCGGACCTTGACTTGAATGCAAAACATGTTCAGATCTGGAGGAGAAATTCTTGGGAAGATTATGAAGCGGAGGGTGGGTTTTAAATGGCTATGCTGACTGGGAATGCTGGGAATTGTACAGTAGTTGCAGTGAAGTTATGCAGGCCTAGATGCACAAGAGTCATCTCTCTTGCGGGAGCTACATTAGCTGCCAATTTGCTTCTGGGTCCAATTTAAGGTGCTGGTTGTCCCCTTCAAAGCCCTCCATGGCTTGGGATCTAGTTAACTGAAGGACCCTCTTTTCCTGGTCACATCTACCCAATTCACCACAGAGGGAATGCTATGCACCACAGAGGAAGTACATTACTGGGATCAAGTCTCCATGATGGCTCCCTCCTGGGGAAACATCATTCCCACAGAGATAAGATTGATCCCCAGCTTGACACTCTTTCATAAGGCCTGGTTTGGCCCAGGAGTCTGGGGACCCCAGAGTCTTCATTTCATTGCAGTTGGCATGGGGTTGAGGCCAGGGATTCGAGCCGAGGTGGCGCAGTGGTTAGAGTGCAGTACTGCAGGCCACTTCAGCTGACTGCTATCTGCAGTTCAGCGGTTCAAATCTCACCGGCTCAGGGTTGACTCAGCCTTCCATCCTTCCGAGGTGGGTGAAATGAGGACCCAGACTGTGGGGGCGATATGCTGACTCTGTAAACCGCTTAGAGAGGGCTGAAAGCCCTATGAAGCGGTATATAACTCTAACTGCTATTGCTATTCAAAAATTTTAGCAACCGGTTGTCCAGCCGGTTGCTGGGTGGGCGTGGATGTGTTGGGCATGGCCTACATGGTCACTTGCACCACGGCAAGGGAGCGGTTTCGTCCTCCCAAGGCTCCAGAGGCTGTCCTGGAGACTCCGGGAGGGCAAAAAGAGCCTCCCCTGGGCTTCGGAGACTCTCTGGAGGCTGGGAACAGGCCCATTTCCAGATTTATGTAACTTCTGGGAGGCTCGTTTTTCACCCTCCTAGAGCATCTGCACAGGCCCTGCACTTACCTGGCATCCAAAATGGGCTGCGTGGAGACTCCCGAAAGGGGCAGGGTGAGCAGCGCCAATCAGTCCTTGCGACTACCGGTTCGGCAAACCAGATATAAAATTAGCACCCGGTTTGCCCAAACTGGTCCACACTGGCTAAATCCCACCCATAACGCTGGGGCATTATTATTTTTTATTGCTTTTGTATTGGGTTTCGTCCTTGTCAGCTACCAGGAGTCACTGAGCTATATAAATGTTCTTAAATAAAAAAAAATGTTTGGAGATTGGCAGAATAGGAAAATACGACTGTGACACATGTTACTACCTACCGTATTTTTCGGAGTATAAAACGCACTGGAGTATAAGATGCACCAAGATTTTGAAGAGGCATTTTTTTAAAAAAAAAACGTTTTTGCACTTTGCAGACCTCCCAAAAATGGCCCGTTTTTTGTCAAAAAAAAGGGCATGCATAGCCTTTAGGAGCCTCCCCAAAAAAATGAGCAAAATACAGCCTGTTTTTCACGAAAAGGGGGCCGTTTATTGTCAAAAAAAATGTCATAGCCTTTAGGAGGGTTATAGAGTGCTCCTCCTGGGAGCTGTGGGGCAAAAATAAGCAAAAAAGGCCCATTTATCACTCATTTTTGCCCTCCCCAGCCCCCAGGAGCACTCTGGAAGCCTCCTAAAGGCTTTGCATGGCAATTTTTGCAAAGGGGGTGGGGTTTGGGAGGGCCAAAAATGCTGTATTCAGTGTATAAGATGCACCCAGATTTTCAGCCTCTTTTTTGAGGGGAAAAAGGTGCGTCTTATACTCCGAAAAAATACGGTATGCGACGATTGGCTATTCTAGAAAATCAGGTGACCGAGAGAGTAGGAATTCAGCCTAAAAAGTGGCTTGGGATGGAATCTGTCCTAGGACTGTTTTCTGGAAATGAAAAGGAAGCCTTTAAAGGGGCCCAGAGGCCCAGATGGGTTGAAAGCTCTTAAGAACGACTTATAGCTGTATTCCAAAGAAAATGCTTTAACTAGTGTCTTGTAATTGATACATTTCATGTTGCCTTTTATCTATATGGCGGCCTTCTGGGCTGCCTGCAGCATTCCTTTTTAGTGTAAAAGTGGGATATAGCCTGCATACTTGAATCAGAGTGAATCCCTGATATTTATTGCCAGGTAACATGATCAAGATTAGACTCTCAGCAGTTCGCTGCAACTAACTTTCTAGAATTGTAGTGGTTAGCTAGACATACAAACTGGTAAGATAAATGCACTTTGTACATTTCTACATTAAGCTAGGAGTATTTGTATTTAGGCTGTACACTGGGATAGAAAGAGAATTGAGGGGCTGGTTTCCATTAAGTACTCACTTATGTTACATCCTACCATTCATTTCTCTTTTCAAGTACCACTTTTCCTTAATCGTATTTTATTAATTCATATCATTCTGCTTCCTATCAGTCTGCTTGCCTGTAATAAAAATTGGACATCTATTTTAGAAATTTTAAGGATTTGAATCCCTATATGGTTTGAAAGATAAAGGATTTAATCCCGAGGATATTGAAAATAGTTAAAAGAATGGATAATATCCCATCTCCTTCGGAATGCAACTCATTTGGCCTGAAATAAGATAATAGATTATATCATATAATCCACTTTTATTATCCCCATCTTTAGGAAGATTGGCCTTTGTCAGTCATAATTTTCTACACGCACATCATGTATAGACATTGCTTTAAAAATACATCGCTATATTTTATTCTGATACAAATCTGTTCGTATAGTATATGCAGTGAATTAATGCTTCAGGAAAATAGACTTCTCAGTGAAATTAATATTTTTAAAATCTTAAAATTTCCAAAATCTGTAAGAGCATCAAGATTTTTTTTTTAAAAAAAAAAAGTTAATATCTAACCGTGCTCCTAATTTTTCCGTTTCTTTTTATATACAAATAATTTTCTTTCAGAAAATCCCATTGGTTCTTTGGCATTTAAAAAAAAAAGAAAGGAAGTCAAATTCCATCAGGTTTAGTTTATATTAGGCTGTTGAAATGTTTATGGTGACCTTCTGCTTAAAATGGAAGCTGAAATAGAAAAAATAGAAGCAACTTCTACATAAATCAACACCGCAGTAAGCCTGGGCTCACAGAAACACTTTATTTACTGGGCTTTACTTATCTCTTGCTTGGCCTTAAATCCTCAAGCAATAGTAATGTGCTAACAACTTGGCCTGAGTTTAAAACTACAGGAGGGAAAAAAAAGACGAGCAGAAGATGAAGTCATATAAAATATTGGCTCTAATTTGTTTTGTTTAAAGGAAAAGAGAAAAACCAGGGTCCTTCTAATCACATTTGGGTTTATAAAAGTTTTCTCTGTTCTTTCCTCTTCTTCTCTCCCCACCTTCCCTTCCTGCAAAAAAAAAAAAAAAAGAGTGAAGAGAATCTAAGACCCTCTTAACTGTGGCTGAAAGTTTATTCAGGTGCTATGAATCAGAGCAAGCTCACGAAAGCAAACTTTCACCCCTGCTAAAATACCTGCCAGAGGACAAGGCGTGCAGTAATCCCCTCGCCCCTCGCCCAGAAAAACTGGGGTGAGGCGAAGCTGCCCTCTCATTATAGTTTAGGTCTCAAGGTTAGCCGGAGACCCTTAGGGTAACCAGCTGTCAATTAGAGATAACTCGCAGCAATGCTTCTCTGAAATCTTGGACTTATCTCCTAGCAACCTCAACCCTCCTCTTCTTTTAGGACACCCCCCCCAACCCCCTTGGCTGGGCCATCAGCTCAAGAGGCATCTTTTCAAGCCAGCAAAAATAACCTTGTCAATGGGGAGGGGTGGGGGAGGTGCATAAAGGGGTCTGTGTTCGGAGGTAAGTCGGAGAAGCTTCGGTCTGGGAGATTTCATTGAAGAGGGGTCCCATCCCCCCCCCCCGTGCTGCCTTTCCACACATGGAGATGGAAAAAGAGAGGGAGCGAGGAGGAGAGGGGGGAGGGAAGGAAGGAAGAAAGAAAGGAAGAGAAAGAAAAAAAAAGGAAGGAAGAAGAAAAGAAAGAGAAGGAAGGAAGGAAGGAAAGAAAGAGAAAGAAGGAAGGAAAGAAAGGAAAGAAAGAGAAGGGAGGAAGGAAAGAAAGAGAAAGAAAAAAGGGAGGGAGGGAGGAAAGAAAGAAAGAAGGAAGGAAGGAAAGAAGGAAAGAAAGAAGGAAAGGAAGGAAAGAAAGAGAAGGGAGGAAGGAAAGAAAGAGAAAGAAAAAAGGGAGGGAGGGAGGGAGGAAAGAAGGAAGGAAGGAAGGAAGGAAAGAAAGAAAGAGAAAGAAGGAAGGAAAGGAAGGAAAAAAAGAGAAGAGAGGAAGGAAAGAAAGAGAAAGAAAAAAGGGAGGGAGGGAGGAAAGAAAGAAGGAAGGAAGGAAGGAAGGAAGGAAGGAAGGAAGGAAGGAAGGAAGGAAGGAAGGAAGGAAGGAAAGCCAAGTCCTTTATGCAAACCTTAACTTTTGAGGGGAAAAAACCACAGAGGTTTGGAGACCAATGAGAAATTCCATGGTTTCCCTTCCAATGAACTAATTTAGCATTTGTTATGTTTTTTTTTTAAACCCAGCATCTCCCACTCTACCTAAACACTTCACTGCAACCTGCTAGAGAAAATGTGGGGATTTTGTGTGTGTCAAGATGAAGTTATTTGCGGCATTAAAGGGAGGCAAAGCTATCCTCCTTTGGGAATCCCCCCCAGTTCCCCTTCTGATCCATGTCTTTGATACCACCAGAATGGATAGTTCAGAGGGACCACATTACAATAGGGTCATTCTTTGTATTCATGTGGCAGCCCATCCAGAAAACAGGCAAGGATAATTCCAGCTAAGCAGGGGTCGAAAAACCACAACCGCCAAACAAATAACACACCACCAAGCCTACATGCCATTTGTGGCAGCCGAATCGCCGGCTTTTCTTTAAGAAGTAATCAGAAGTGTTCTCTTTGGACACAACCATTTCAGTGGTTTTGGCGATGTGCAGTTTAGCTCCTCTTAGGGTAGGCAGGGATGAGAAGACCAAGGGAAGAGAGCAGGGTAAAATGGTTGCAAGAAGAGGTGTTGGTTTGGCTTGGCATTTTAGTCAGGGTGGCTTTGACAGAACTGGGTCCATCCCGACGAAAGGGCCGCTCAGAAATGTTGCACAAAACCCATGCGCTGAATGCCAGGCTTCGGAGGGGGGCCTAATATAGGCACTTGTCCTGCAATCAAAGATTCGGCTCAACACGAGTCCTTTGTGTGACAACAGCATCCAACCCCCCCACCCCCACCCCATGCCTGAATGCAGAGAGGCTGTCTAAAGAGATGCATAGAAAATCACCCCTTCACCACCACCCCCTCCTTCCCCGCCATCTCCTTGGTGAAATGAGATGGTTTCTCTCCAGTTTTTTTTTTTTTAAAGATAAATCACCTTTTAAACCAGGCCCTCTGATCTGATTTCCCCCTCCTCAGTTTTACCCAAGGCACTGTGGCAAATCAGAAGGGAAGAGAAAAGGAGGAGGAAGGAATTCACCCTGACTGTCATGGTGGACCTCAGCTCCAGACCGTGCGTTCCATGTATGTGCTTCAAAATGGCTGGCGTGTACACGCTTGTGAATGCATGGGAAACGGGTGGGTTTTGCAATGTTAAGTGATGCATGGCCCACCTCTCCTGGAAAAAAGAGAGAAAGAAAGAGAGAGAGAGAGAGAAGAGAGGGAGGGAGGGAGAGCTTAAATTTGTAGCCCTTGCAGTTCCTTTTTACATTATTTTGCCATTTTTCTTCAGAAGAAGATTTGGCAATGGAAGAAACGAAACGTTCACATTCTTTTTCACAATTTGCTTTTCAAAACTGGGAAATGACAGCAGACAGCGTTAGATTTTGCTAAATGAGAAAATTATGTAATTAGCACTTTTCACCCTGTCTCAGATTTTGTATGGATATGTTTTTGTTTTTTTTTAAAGTGCATGGAATGGATGAATTTTGAAAGCTTGCTTCTTCTTCCTTAAGACAGATAACAGAATGATTTGTTTTTTTCCCATGAAGAAAGCAAATTGATGTACAAGGAAAAGCACTAATAAACATTTAGGAAAGTGTAATATAAATGTATTATCTAACAGCTGGAATTATTTTAATGCTATTTTAAACGGGCTGAACATGTTTTAAGAAATAAACTATTTTCAGGAATTTATAATTGTATTTATAAATTGTATTTTATTCAGACAAAATGTAAATATATGCATTTTAAAGTAACAATAATTATATTAAAAAATACATTTATTGCACAATGGCATTCCATTAGCCCTAAATAAACAGGATGAAGTTTGTGCAAAATTATTTAAGAATAGTATCTTATGTGATTAAAATTAGGAGAGAAATCCATGAATAGAAACAATATTTCTAATCTTTTTGTTCAATAGTACACCATTGCCAAAGGAGTCACACAAGATTGTTAAGCCTCAGTGTTTGCTTACATGTTGATATTTATTTATTTATTTGTCCTATTTCTATGACCACTTACGTTAGTCAATGACTCATGGCAGCTTACAATTCAAAAAGATATATTTCAGTTAAAATGTTGAAAAACTTTTTTGAACGGTAAAACCAGTAAAAATGCTAAAAGCATCCAATATATTTTGAAATATAATTAAGGTTTCTCTTCTAAAAGAAATGTTAGTTCAAAATGCTCTTCACTGGAAACAACTAAATGCAAGAAAATATGGCCCGAGAGTAAAGATACACCAAACAGCTAACATTATTTGAATTATTTGTTTCATCCAAGTAAATTGTAGAAATGTAGTTAGACTCTGGACCAGACCTCAGCCTTGATTCTTCTTAACATGTGTTTCAAATTATGTTTTCATTACTTTGCATGTACAGTCTATGATATAAGTTCATTGGTTAAACTTCTAGGAATAAATCATGGGTACAATGAAGAGTTTTGTCAATGACATCAGCCAGGGTTTTTTTCGTTGTAATCTTCTTTTGCTTATAAGGGTGTTAAGGTTCTTGCATTATGATAGTTATACCAGCTGCATTCAAGCTATTTAACGGTGTCTTTCAGATGGAGCTCCACCCATCACCCTTAATGGACAGAAAACTTCCTTTACATTTCTATGAGCACTGCAAACTTTATATAGATAGATAGATAGATAGATAGATGATAGATAGATAGATAGATAGATAGATAGATAGATAGATAGATAGAGATAGAGATAGAGATAGAGATAGAGATAGAGATAGAGATAGATAGATAGATAGATAGATAGATAGATAGATAGATAGATAGATAGATAGATAGATAGATTTTACAACCCCTGGTATGCCCAAATATGGGAGGAAGGTCACACTTCTATTCTCTGTCCTTCGTCTCGTCACAAGAGACCATCCAGACAGAAACCCTATATTTTTACTGTTGCCTTTTTGTTACATTATATATATATATAATATTATTATACATTATATTATACATTATATATATATTGTGACGATTTGTAAAAATCTAATAGAATAGATACCTTTCACCCTGGCTTCGCTGATAACGGATAAGAGCCTGTGGCCTAATGGCTAAGATGTCTGCCTAGTATGCAATATAGCCCAGATCTATACTAGTCTCCCTTTATTTATTTATCAGCACAAATTATATATATATATATATATATATATATATATATATATATATATATATATATATATATATATACACACACACACACATATACATACATACATACATATATATATATATATATATATATATATATATATATATATATATACACACACACACATATACATACATATATATATATATATATATATATATATATATATATATATACACATATATATATATACATATATATATATATATACATATATATATATATATACATATACATATACATATACATATACATATACATATACATATACATATACATACACATACACATACACATACATATACATATACATATACATATACATATACATATATCTATTAGATTTTTTACAACCCCTGGTAAGCCCCAATTATGGGAGGATTATACACATACATACATACATACATATACATATATATACACACACACATACATACATACATACATACATACATACATACATATATATGCATGGGACAGGATATATTCCCTCAACCTGATTAAGTCTTGTCATTGTCAATTAAAAAAGCAGATGTCGAAGATGAGAAAAACATGTGCTTCACAAGCAGAACATAGGAAACTTAAGTACACGTGGATAGCACTGCTGGATCACACAAGGCCCGTTTTAATCCAGCATTTTATGCTTCTCTTTGGACTGCTTGCAAGCCCTCATCACACACACACACACACACACACACGCACACACACACACACATACATACGTACAGTTTTAATGACTAATATTTTTATCCAATCTCATTTTAATGCCAACCAGATGTGAACATTACCATGTTCTGTGCCAATGAATGATGTGCTTTCTTTTGCCAAAATCTCCTTCCAATCAATAAAATCTTCTAGTTCCTGGTATTTTTTAATGAATAGAAAGAGATCCAGGAAAGACAAAAGCCCTCGTGACTCTGAGACTCCAATAATAGATTAGATGACCAATATTGTATTGTATTGTATTATTTGTATGCCGCCCTTCTCCGGGAGGACTCAGGGCGGCGAACAATTCAAAAGGGAAAAAGGGGAACATGAAAACAAAATACAAATAATAAAAATAAGCAACAGTCGCACAACCATACAAGTCGAGAGAGGAGGGAACTCATCACCCCCAGGCCTGCCGGCAAAGCCAGGTTTTGACGGCTTTTCGGAAGGCCTGGAGAGAGGTGAGGGTCCGAATCCCTGCGGGGAGTTCATTCCAGAGGGCCGGAGCTGCCACAGAGAAGGCCCTCCCGCGGGTAATAGCCAGGTGGCATTGGCTGGTAGATGGCACCCGGAGGAGGCCAACCCTGTGAGATCTAATGGGTCTGTGGGAGGTAATTGGCAGCAGGCGGTCTCTCAATAGTTTCTTAGTCTCTGGCTTCCATTTTGCAATGGGCTCTTTTGCAACCTAGCTACTGTTGTAATGATGGGCTCCACTGATTTGTTTCCAAGGTAGAATTTGGGGGTAGAAAGTGTGAAAAGTCCTGCTAAAATTCAATATAAAACAACTCAAGATGCACAGCAGAAGAAAGGAATGTGATTTCTATTTTTATTTTTTTATTTTTTATTTTGGTTATTGAACCTGAGCTTTTCTGGTTTCTGACATGGATTGCTTATATAGTTTTGTTAATTTGGTACATAACTAATTTACTATTCCTTTTTTTCTGGATGATGATGATGATGATGATGATGATGATGATGATATCATTCATTCATTCATTCCAGTCTTTATCATGAGCTTCCCAGATGTTCCCCTACCTAAGAATTGACCTTGGATGATTCTGTTTAGTTTTCTAAACCAACCAATGTCAGCTAGGTGCTACCACTAGCTAGGCACTAGCTACTGTCTGCTTGGTCCCAAAATCCAAGGTAGCAATAGCAGTTAGACTTATATACTGCTTCATAGGGCTTTCAGCCCTCTCTAAGCGGTTTACAGAGTCAGCATATCGCCCCCACAGTCTGGGTCCTCATTTCACCCACCTCGGAAGGATGGAAGGCTGAGTCAACCTTGAGCCGGTGAGATTTGAACCTCCGAACTGCAGATAGCAGTCAGCTGAAGTGGCCTGAAGTACTGCACTCTAACCACTGCGCCACCTCGGCTCTGTGGTAAACTTGTATCTGTGTTTCAATTCTATTATTTCCCTAGTAGAAACTTGTGGAAAGCCTATTTTCAGTCTGGTGTAAAAAGATTGCTTTGAATCTAGCAAAATATTTTTAAACCTGCTCAGGGATGAGCTTCAAAAATTGCAGCAACTGGATGGCTGCCCTGTTGCTGGGTGTGTGTGGCCATGGTGGGCATGGGTTAGTTGGCTTCCTGCACCACGGTGGTGGTGGTGGGAAATTTTTTGCCCACTCCAAGCTCCGGAGGTTTTCATCAAGCCTCAGGGAGGGTGAAAACTGCTTCCTCCAGGGTCCAAAAGCCCTCGGGAGGCCGGAAACGGGCCTGTTTCCGGACTTCTGGGACCTCTGGTAGTCCCATTTCCCCTCCTCCCTGAGCCTCTGCATGGGCCTTGCATTTACCTGGCATGATGAACTGGTCCCGTGGAGACTCCTGGGAAGGGTAGGGTGGAGTGGGAGGGGAGAGACAGGGTGGGCGTGGCCAGCCTGGGGTGGCATTTGGGAGTTAGCAATAGCAATAGCAATAGCAGTTAGACTTATATACCGCTTCATAGGGCTTTCAGCCCTCTCTAAGCGGTTTACAGAGTCAGAATATTGCCCCCAACAACAATCCGGGTCCTCATTTTACCCACCTCGGAAGGATAGAAGGCTGAGTCAACTCTGAGCCGGTGAGATTTGAACAGCCGAACTGCAGAACTGCAGTCAGCTGAAGTGGCCTGCAGTGCTGCATTTAACCACTGTGCCACCTCGGCTCAGTTCACCAAACTGGGCAGAATCCCAGCTAGAGGATCCCAGCTAGAGGATCGCCCGAGAGCCCTCCAGCAGCCCACCCCTGATACCTGCTGCACCATGGAGTGAAATAATTCTACTAAAAAGAATTGTTTTGTACCCCAAAGAAGTCTGTGGTGGACCAGCAAAGTCCTGTTCCCCACAGAAATAGATAAACAGAGCTAGGCTAGTAGGTTGGACTTTTTTTTCAGTCTATGAAGTGATAAAGGATTTCCTGCAACTTATTTTAACTTGGAAAGAAGTCCCTGCCAGTCTGCTACATGGAGCGACCTTCTGTTTTTTCTCTGGCACTTTCTAGAATGACCATGCAATATGCCTCAGCAGCATAGAAGCACTTACTCTGCTGTGTGATAACATTCTGATAAATATCAACAATCTTGATCTGGATTGGTAATGGAAGCAGCTTAAAAATATATAGAACATTGGAGCAAGAGGTTTCACCACACTTCCCGTACTCACATTGGTGCAGAATGTGCTGGGGTAGATGACATGGCTCTCTTCTTCTCTTCCCCCCACCCCAAACAGCTGGATATCAGAGAGCCAGGAATCGTACCTTGCTGAGAAAAGATGTGGAAGGAGCGCCATTGCTTACACATGCTCTCTGAGCGAGCACATTCATGGCTGTGAAACTGATAGGGACATTCATAAGGGGCTGCGTTGGAGGACACAGAGACTCATGTATCATCCCTGGCTGCAGGTTACTTGCATGTGGCTTTTGAAATAGTTCTAGAAGTAAAAGTCTGGCTAAGATTAAATTAGTATTCGTACGTGCAAAAAGGGGGAAGAATGACCATATTGTCAAGTCCTCAAGACAGTGTTTAAAGCAGTGTTTCTCAACCTTGGCAACTTGAAGATGTCCGGGACTTCAACTCCCAGAATTCCCCAGCCAGCGAATGCTGGCTGGGGAATTCTGGGAGTTGAAGTCCGGACATCTTCAAGTTGCCAAGGTTGAGAAACACTGAATTAGAATATAATAGAATTCTTTATTGGCCAAGTATGATTGGACACACAAGGAATTTGTCTTTGGTGCATATGCTCTCTGTGTACATAAAGAAAATAAAATTGAATACATTCATCAAGGATCATAAGATACAACACTTAGTGATATTTTTCCCATTCTTTGTTTGTATTTTTTTCTTTCTTTCTCTTTTGCTCCTTTCTACCACTTTTAATCAATGTATATAACTGTACATTGCATCTACACTAAAAGATCCAAAAGGATTTCACTAATAAACAATGAATCATATGTTATGATTTCAAATATTAATGCATCTAAATAGGGAGATATTTTACATATACAGAGAAATTAGGAAATGAAGTATTACATTTCGATCATTTCACTACCTTAATTTTCTTTATTTTTTCCCATAAATTCATTAGTGCTTAGCAACATCCTTGGAAAGGCCATATTATTTAAGTATTTTCTTATCTGCCTTTAGGACAGTGTGAATGCTGGCTGGGGAATTCTGGGAGTTGAAGTCCTGGACATCTTCAAGTTGCCAAGGTTGAGAAACACTGCTTTAAAGCATGACGTTTATTTAAAATAGCCCCTTTAAAAAAAACATCCTTTAAAATTGCCATATAAGACCAAATACTTAAAATCTAGCTTGGTTTGCTTTGGTATGATAGGATATTGGAAATGGAAATAGATTTTATCAAGCCCCAGGGATGCTGCCAGAAAGGGCACCCCCCCCCCCCCTCATCTGGTTCTCCCTCCTCGGTACCATTTAATAGTAAAATGCTTGACATGATGTCATTACAGGGTGAATTCCACCAGATTTCCCAGACCCTGTAGCAGCTTAAGATGTGGAGCAGGGTAGGGAAAGCCACAGAGTGCTATCACAGCAAAAAAAGAATTATTAATAACCATGATGAGGCAAAGATGGGGAATTAAGCATGAGGCTTCTATTTTCAGTGGCAGATGTGTTTTTGGTTCTCTCTCTCTCTCTCTCTCTCTCTCTCTCTCTCTCTTTCTCTCTCTCTCTCTCTCCCTCCCTCTGTGTGTGTGTGTGTGTGTGTGTGTGTGTTGGCAGGAAATATAGCTTGTCTGTATGTTTGGGAGCGGGTTTAAACCTTTCTTCTCTGAAGCTGCTGTAAACCTCAGGAGAAAATCTTGGAGTGGTGCAAATCGGTGCCTCGTGATTGTAGCTCAGGAGGCAATCCTTTTTTTACAGGATAGGATTCTCTTAAGCATTGATAAGAAAAAAATATGCTATTTGCATCGCCGCTTTCTGTCCTTCAAGCCCAGAACATTCTATGAAGATGATGATGGCTATTCTTAGCAAAGTATACTCAATGGAAACACATCTACTGAACTGTGCCCTTACCAAGCCCAACCGTTTATATATTCATAATAAACCAAGGATGGTGCTTTAGAAAAGTGGTGTAAGCAGATTTTTCAGTTACAAAATACACCTTTTCAGGAACTGGGTGTTTTTTTTTTAAGGAAAAAAAAATCAGCCCTGGAAATCATTTAAGTGCATTACGCACGCATACTTAAATCATTCTGCCAAGGCAGATGGATAATAGGGAATGGCTTGGATCGGAGGCCCCGAAGCTACAATCTAACTCTTATCTTAGTCACAGGAAGAAATTTTCCACTGATTTAGATTAACTTCAGTGTTGTTGTTTTTTTTAATTCTTAAAGAAACCATCCGCAGACACTCCCCTCCCGCTTTATATTCCTGCTGGTTAATATGTGCTTGGATTCACTGGTGTGTGTGTGTGTGCCCTGCTATGTTTAAGCAAGAGCTGGGTAGAATTTGCTCAATTAGCTGTACATTCCTGTGTTTGCTTTCCCGATCTGCTCTTCCCCTTTCATCTATCAGATGTTCACAAGCTTCCCATTAGATGTTTCCTGCTTCTAATAGTTGTTTGCAATTTGGGTTTTGTTTTTTAACCGAAGCTACAGTGCAGGTTCCAATACGTGTGGAAATAGAAGAGGGTTTGAAGATGGAAGTGCAAAGAGGAGCAGAGGGTTAAGATTTGCTTGTGTTACTTTGTAGAAAATGCTCAACCAGGCAGAAACATGGCTTATATGTTACCGAACATACCATTCCTGTCGAACACACGCAGAATTTCTCCTGAAATTATTGGGGCAATTTGTAACGAATGTGAGTCCTTTTACAAGTTAATGAGACTTAAGTACTTCTAGTTTGCCTAGCACTGGGACCATTTTATTTCAGGCTGTTCTTCTCTAATGAGAACGTTAAATGTATGGACACGCTTGCCATCCCCGCCACATTATTTATTTATTTACATCTGAAATGCGTTCCTTGCCAATATAAAAACAGTTCTCAGGGTGACATAATAAAGCAGCTAAAACGTAAATACAAATACGATTAAAAATAATTAAACAGTTATGGCTCTTACATAGTGGTGACATCATCTGGGGGGGGATAAAGATTGTTAAGGATTACTTTGATTTATGTTCCTTTCTTTTCCATTAACTTAGGTCCTCTTGCCTTTTATGTTAGGAATA
>NC_045543.1:2794724-2802224 GCF_009769535.1 Thamnophis elegans | reverse complement strand
CTTCACATTTTAGAATCGAAATTGGTTGATTCTCTGCTTTTCACGGTTCCTCAAGTTCCATTGTGTGTGTGTGTGTGTTTTTTTAAAAGAAAAATCATTCTCCTGTGCCAAGAAAGCATGGTTTGTCTTCAATACCCCATTCTCTTACTCTAGATTACAGCAGAATAAGAGAAAGAGAAAGATGCTGTACCTACACAAATGTTCTAGAAGGCACAATAATAGACAGTTGTCTTTTAATGCAAAGAAATATCATAGGAAAAATGCAAAAATTGCTACCTCTCTAGCCATCTTCTGCACTGAATAAGTTTAATATGCTTATTCTGCATATACAGAAGGCTCCCTTTTAAAAATGGGCTGATATTTCATACATTTCTTTTCTAAAAAGAACCAAGAGCACTGAAGTATTTTCATCCAAGAACGAGGCAGAATAACAACAACAACAAAAAAAAAACCCTCTCCTCCTTCCCTGGTGTGTCTCATATATTGGGCCTTGAATAGCAGACGGGTCTGTCATTGCAGATTACATCCCGAAAGTCATAAACTGCTACAGAGTTTTAGCGATTCTGTTGGTTTTGAGCTTTAGAAAAGAGGTGTTTGCTCCAAATCTGTAGAATATGCAGGGTAGCTTATCTGAAAATTCATCAAGAGCCTCTGATGAAAAAGGTGTTGAAAATCCTGCCAGGATGTTAGACCCCTAGTGCCAGATTAAGGGAGGGTGGGGAATATATAACAAAGCTGAGGGAGTGCATGGTGCATATTGATTTGCAGCTTCTTATACATGCTTTTGTCCAGGATAATTGATCATCTGTGAGGCTGCAAGATGCATTCATCTGCAAGGGCTTATGAATGGGCTAAATCTTCACCATGTTAAGGTAAAAATATATATTACTAAAGAGTTCTTTTTCATATGTGGACTGCATAAACATTACAATTTCAATAGGAATGCCACTTCACTGGGAGCAGGGGGGGTGGAGAGACATCTTTGGAGATTTATTCCTCCTGTAAAGTGATGTGCCAGAAGGTAATTCCACAGATATTTCTTGGTGATCTTCAGAAGCTGTTGGTTTGCAACCATAAAACATTTGTAATTCATGCTGCTTTGCTCATACATATGTTTTGCCTGATACAAATCCCTTCTTGTGGCCAGAGAAATAGTACACCTACCATATATGCAATGCAAATCCTTTGGTTGTCTGGGCACTTCTGTATTTATTTATTTTTTTTAGAAATTAAAACTGGCTTCACATTTTTCTTTATGATATGGATTCCTTCTGCTGAACTCTTTTATACAAATTAAGCAAAAAAAGAAGTCATGAATGAAAGAAATGGCAATTTCTTTCTTTTCTTTTTAAACATGTCTTGCAAGCAATTTTCCTATGTTTCATAATTTATTACAATCCTAGAAATGCAGTGGCTGGGAGATGCAACTGAGTTCCATAGGACTTAGAGCAGCATAACCATTAGGTATTATTTCCCTTTTGGCACAATATTATTGCCACTATTATAAAGAAAATTGATATACTATAAAATGGGATGTTTCCTGGTTTACGTCTGTTGTGGTAGTTCACTACTTCTTCCTTATCTTGTTTCCAATACATGTTACAAAACCTTCTGCCCTGTAGAACTGACCTTCTATGTCACAAATTTCATAAAGTAAGAGAGAAGTACAATAAACAAGGATTTCTTTTTTTTGCTGAACTGCCAGTTTATGGTCTCTAGAACAGAGGGAGGAACAGAAATCAAAGAATTCGGTCAAGTCCTTTTGAGCCCTCTTTAAATATTGGTTCCATTTAGCTACTCAGAGCTGCTACATAACATAACTTTAAGAATTAATGCCCAGGTTTTCTGGTTTTCTGCTCAACTCCTTTTCCTTGGGCTAAGTCATCTAAGTATGTAAATGAATATTTATAATATTTTGGGGATGAAAAATGTTCAAAAACCATTTCAGAGCACGGCAAAGGGTTGCAGTATGAGGACATCTGAACTGCATTAAAGCTTAGAGGAGTTACTATTTTTTTTATTAAAAGTTTTAAAGAGTTTTACAATTATATACCTTCCCTCCCTCCCCCCCCCCGACTCCACATCCCCTCCCCCCCACAACCTCCCAGAGCAAATACAGGGTATAAACATTTAGCAACCATATACTAAAATAAACTAACTAACTTTAGCATCGTCCCTCACTTGCACTTTAACTCCCCTTTTGTAAAGCTAACTTTAGATAAATTGTAAGATTCCTTGCTCATTCATTCATAAGCTATCTGGAGTTTCTTAGTCCCATATTTATTTTGAATATAATCAATCCATCTTCTCCATTCCAGCTTGTATTTCTCATCTGATTGGTCCTTAAGATATGCTGATATTTTAGCCATCTCTGCTATATTTGTTACTTTTAACATCCATTCTTGAATAGTAGGCAATTCTTCCTTCTTCCAGTACTGCGCCACCAACAGTCTTGCTGCCGTTGTTAAGTTCGGAATCAAATTAGTCTCTATAACTGTACAGTCTGTAATTCTACCTAACAAGAATAACTGAGGACTAAACTTTATCCTCTTTTTGAGAATATTTTGCATAATCCACCATATTTTTATCCAAAATCCTTTAACCTTTTTACAAGTCCACCATACTACTGAATATTGAAGATTTGGCATTTTACCCATCGAAAATCCCCTTTCGCTTGAAGGAGTTATTCATGGAAAGACAAGATGGCATCACAAAGAGAGGTCATTTTTGCTCCAGGGGTTGCTGGTGTCTCCTGCAAGGGCACTTCCAGATGTCACTTCTAACCGAACCCAAAAATGATGGCCTAGCAAAGTGTTGCAAATGACCCCCAAGGTGACTCTGGCTGCTAATCAGTGTTCTGAGTCAAGACAGTAGCCAATTCCTGGATGAATTTCAGATTCGTTGTTTTCATGTATTTACAAAACTTATCAGAAAGACGCCGTGTAAGACATCTTACATTTGTTTTATCTTGAGAGCTAGTTTGAGAGCTCAAAAAGCTGGACTTGAGCTGCATATATTTGGGCTAAACGTTACCCCTCAGCTTAGCTATGTCAGGAGCAGGAATGGCCCAAACATTTGTAACAAATATTACATGCCCCAACTCAAGTCAAGCTTCGTAGTATCCCAAGCCAAGCAAATTACTTGGGACCAGGAAACTGGCAATCTACCTCGCATTCTACCCATCCCCTGAAGTTACAAGAAATACAAAAAATAATTAGGAGCAATATGTTTTCTTTTCATTACAAATGAAATCTGCCACTTCAAGCAACCATTTCGCTCCTTCTAATGGTAGATCATGACCCGTTCCTTTGGGCTATTATGGAGGGGAAATGGAACATCTCAGAATGTGAGGATAAAATGGAATAATAAAAAGAAGATGTATGCCAGTGATAGATTACAGGCTTTACATCCATTCAATCTCCGCTTCGGTCCCAAATGCTTGCATTGGAGAGAAATAATCAGAATGAAATTTGGTAATGGTATTTTCTATACAAGGCGTAACATCATCATCATAATAATAATAACAATAATAACAATAATAATAATAATAATAATAATAATAATAATACACAATCATAGACATCGCAATACCAGGTGATAGCAGGGTCGCCGAGAAGGAACATGAAAAAATCGCAAGATACCAGGACTTAAAAATCGAAATTCAACGACTATGGCACAAACCAGCAGTGGTAATTCCAGTGGTAATTGGCATACTGGGTGCTATTCCAAAAGCACTGGAATTACATTTAAAACAGTTAAAAATTGACAAAATCACCATCAGTCAAATGCAAAAAGCCGCACTGCTTGGATCTGCACGCATATTACGAAAATACGTTACGACGTCCTAGGCCCCTGGGTGGGGCCCGACTAGTAACCAATGCCAAATCCGGCGAAACAACTGGCCGCTGTGATACAATTGTACAATAATAATAATAATACAACTGTATAGAGCAGTCATAGTTCTTGTCTGGGAGCTCATAGAATAAGAGAGGACCATATCATATTCTTATCTTTTTTTCCAGAGGGATTCTGTTTCTGTGTTATGTATTAAAACTACATACTACCTTTTCAACCCAAAATAATTCTACTTAAGGTAGAAAAGAATAAAACAATAAAAAAGAGAACAATAAAGTTACAAGTAAAACATTGAACGTTTTTTTAAAAATATATATATAAAATACATAAAAAATAAGCGCCCATTAGATTAAAGCCTAATTCAGCAATAAATTATCTCAATTGTCAAAAGCCTTTCCAAAGAAAAAATGCTTTTTGTCTGCCAAAAGGAGATCAACAGAGCTGAAACTAGTCTCTCTGTGCCAAAGGAGGTCACTGAGAAAGCTTTTTCTTTTACTGAAATACAATTTTTATTCACTATGAAACAGTGAATACAGATAAATATGGGGAAATACATAGTTCGGCCCTAGTACCTGTATAAAAGATAATAGGAGGCGATTGTACTCTGAATACAAAGTTAGCTTTGTGATGTGGCAATAAAAAGAAAAAATGGTGAATATCTGTAGCTCGGGTGTAGGATGAGGGTGAAGGTTCGTTCTCCGAGATTGTGGGCTGGTTTTGAATGTTTTTTTACCAGGCTAGATAACATGTTCAGTGGAGTTTAGGGATGTCAAGTGTTCTTCTCTGTTCTGATGAAGTGTTCTGAGAAAGAAAACTATCCCCTCAACTTGCTGAAGATGTTACCTAGCCTACAGTGGTAGGATTCAAAAAATTTTTACTATCAGTTCTGTGGGTGTGGCTTGGTGGGTGTGGTGTTGCTTGGTGGGTGGGGCTTGGTGGCCGTGGCAGGGGAAGGATACTGCAAAATCCCCATTCCCTCTCCAGTCCGGGGTAAGGACACTGCAAAATTCCCATTCCCTCCCGACTCCTGGGGAAGGCTACTGCAAAATCCCCATTCCCTCCCCAGTCCTGGGGAAAGGCTACTGCAAAATCCCCATTTCGTCTCCAGTCTGGGGTAAGGACACTACAAAATTCCCATTCCCTCCCCACTCCAGGGAAAGGATACTGCAAAATTTCCATTCCCTCCCCACTCCAGGGAAACCAACCCACCAGCTCAGAGAATGAACCTTTACCCTCAATAAGAAAAATGCAGAGATAGGCTACACAAACAAAAATGTATTGTTTCAGATTAGAGGAAATTGGAGTTACATATTACAGGTAGTCCTCGTAGTCCTTACGGCCACAAATGAGCCCAACATTTCTGTGGCTAAGTGAGTCAATGGTTCAGTGTCTTTTGTCTCACATTATGATCTTCCTTGCCACAGTTATTAAGTGAATCACTCCAGTTGTTAAGTGAATCTGGCTTCCCCATTGACTTTGCTTGACAGAAGGTCTCAAAAGGTGATTCCATGATCCTGGGACCCTCCAATGTCATATATCTGAATCAGTTGCCAAGCATCCAGATTTTGATCACGTGACCATGGGGATGCTCCAGCGGTCATAATTGTGAAACATGGTCATAAGTCACTTTTTCCACTGTCATTGTAACTTCATACTGTCTTAACAAATGGTTGTAAATCGAGGACTCCCTGTAATCTCCCTGTACTCTGTGATAGTCAGACCCGATATTAAATAGTGTGTATAGTTCCAAGCATCAAACTTTAAGAAGAATTTGCACACATCAGAATAGGTGCAGAGAAGAGCAGCAAAGATGATCAGAGAACTGATAGCAATTTCAAACCCATCGTTAGAGCTCAAAGTAGATTGAAATATAGCCAAGTATATAGCATTCCAAATATAGCATTCGCTGGCTGGGGAATTCTGGGAGTTGAAGTCCAGACATCTTCAAGTAGCCAAAGGTTGAGAAACACTGTTCTAATCATTACAGAGTTCTGATCCCAGTAAATGTAAACTCCATGAAGGAGTAATCTGGCTGAACCAATAAAACTACGGAAGGCTCCTCCATATTCAAATCGTGATAATCCCACTGAAATGGAAAATAAATTCAATATATACAGTCTTCCGAATTTATGAGGCCAGATACACCTCAGACTGACTCACAGTTGTCCCAGAAGTCATAAAAAAGCCTTCAAAGGCTCCAAACCGTTTCAGGAAGGGAAAGTTGGAATGCCTGATCAAGGGACAGATTTATGATGAGCCACTGCTTATTGCTATTCCTCCTGCTGGAAGAGCAAGAGCAGGGAAAACTGGGTAGATTTACTCCTGGGGTAAATGTAAACACTAGAGGGGAACCTTCTCTTGTGAATGCAAATGTTGTTGAATTTGCACATGCATATTCATCAACTAAGCAAAGCTTAACTGGGTGAATTGGTAAGCATAGACATAGCAGCCTATGATACTGGCATACTACCCGAAACCCAATTAAGGTTTGAGAGGGGCGTTTCATAGATTTAGCAGAAAGAAAGCCCCTTTGGTGTAGTGGTTAAGGCAACAGGCTAGAAACCAGGAGACTGTGAGTTCTGGTCCTGCCTTAGGCACAAAGCCCACTGGGTGATCTTGGGCCAGTCCCTTTCTCTTTGATCTAGGAAAGAGGAAATGGCAATCCATATATATATCCTGCCACTACAGGACAGAGAATGGAAGCAGTTAGCTTCCTCCCATAATTGGGGCATACCAGGGGTTGTGACTTTAAATATATATCTTTCTCCCTGGCTCAGCTGATAACGGATCAGAGCCTGTGGCTTAGTGGTTAACACATCTGCCTAATATGTAATATAGCCCAGGTTTGAATCCCAGTAAGGGTATGGCTAGCTGATGAAAGCTAAATAGCTTGAAATAGATCTATACTAGTCTCCCTTTATTTATTTATCAGCACAAATACTACACAAATGTAACAAAGGCAACAGTAAAATATTGGGCTTTCTGTCTGGATGGTCTCTTGTGACGAGCTGATGGACAGAGAATGGAAGCAGTTAGCTTCCTCCCATAATTGGGGCATACCAGGGGTTGTGACTTTAAATATATACCTTTCTCCCTGGCTCAGCTGATAACGGATCAGAGCCTGTGGCTTAGCGGTTAACACATCTGCCTAATATGTAATATAGCCCAGGTTCGAATCCCAGTAAGGGTATGGCTAGCTGATGAGAGCTAAATAGCTTGAAATAGATCTATACTAGTCTCCCTTTATTTATTTATCAGCACAAATACTACATATATATATAACTCCATCCTATTGTGTAAATAAAAGAAATCTTATTGCGTATCTAAATAAAGGGCTGCACGTATTCGGGTTTCATCTTCTTTCTCATCTTCTTGTGCTTTGCCCTCCTGCTATTTTATTGGGACGATTGTCAGTCAAGAACTGTTTGCTTGGACAAGTTTTTTTTTGGGGGGGGGAAAAAGATGATCTGAATCCCAAGATGTTTAGAAAGCAGAGGTAGAAACCTTTCTGAAACCGGCTCTGTGGCATCTGCTCGGTTATCTGCGTTGTGGCCTTTTCCCCTTGTGATATCACAATGCATTGAAAGCAACTGCAGCATGCACAGGCACGCACACAAACACACACACACGCACACACACACAAAC